>NC_057861.1:232035013-232152513 GCF_019393635.1 Dromiciops gliroides
ATGTATAAAGACCTTTGACAAAATAAATACATATTTTATATATGACAAATAAGTATATATATACATTTTATATTGCTTTTCTATTACATATGTAGTATAAAATATTGTTTTTTATTTTGCCTTTTTGTATCTCTTAATATAATCACTGGTTTTTGATTGATTCTGTCTATTGCTAATCTATTCCCACCCCTCCATCATCCCCCTTAGCAGCCCCTTTATAGTCTTTTTTGTTGTGGTCAAATAACTCATCTCCTAATAGCCAGTCCCCTGGTGACTATTGGTGATCACTCCTTTTTTTTTCCTTTTTCGGGGCAATGGGGGGTTAAGTGACTTGCCCAGGGTCACACAGCTAGTAAGTGTCAAGTGTCTGAGGCCAGATTTGAACTCAGGAACTCCTGAATCCAGGGCCGGTGCTTTATCCACTGCGCCACCTAGCCGCCCCGTGATCACTCTTGCTATAATTCCCATCAGTTGGTCTTCTAGAACCACACAGGACAAATTTACTTTTTCTTCCACATGAAAACTCTTAAGAGGTTTAAAAATGCCTACTATTCCCTCTCTTTAGTCTTGTGATAAAATAATGGATTTGGCAGACACCCAGGGGGCCCCACCTGAAGATTGATTTAGAATTGATTGAATTGGGTGAGACTGAGGAAACTGATTGAGAACCTACTTAAGAATGATTCAATCGAGACCACACCTGGCTGGCCCTGAGTGGGGTTTTGTTTTCAGCAGTGGAACCTATTTATGTTGATTAGATTGAGACCACACATGGCTGGCCTTGGTGGTTGTTTCTCAGAGGGCTGTGGACTACTACATCAACAGGAGACCACCTTCAACCAATCAGCTTGAAGGACCTCTCCTTTCAGGGAGGGAGAGAGGAACTAGGAAGCTGAGGCTATCTTTCTGGATCTTCCTCTTTTTGTTCAGGAACCAGAGTGTGGCAACAGAGGCAGAGAAAAAGAAAAGGCCTCTTTTCGTTTGGGACTTCAGCTTGGTGGAGACAGAGAAAAGGTGGAAAGAGAGAGGAAAGTAGATAGAAAGTAGATAGACGTTTCTGGCATTATGGGATCCCATGTATTGTCTTTACTCTTTAATAAATCCTTAAAACCTAAACTCTTGCTGAATTTATCAGTAATTTTAGCCAGTTTCCCCCCCACCCCCCCCAAACTGGCAGGGGGGCACGTCAGGACCCACATTAGATTTTAAACAACACAGTCTTCTCATCCATAGTCTACACTTTTCTAGTTTTTTCAACTGTAATTTCAGTGACCTGGTTTCTGCTCATTAGTGTAGCATGGTAGAAGGAGCACTGGAATTGGAGTCAGAGGATCTGGGTTCAAATCCCTGGTCGCCTAAATACTTATTAGCTCAGTGACCTTGGCAAGTCACTTAATCTCATTGGTTTCAGTTTTTACATTAGTAAAATAAGAACTAGATGGATTTCTAAAGTATTTTCTGGCTCAAAATGCTCTGATCCAGGCTGGCCGAACCGATTCACATCTCCACCGACAGTGCATTGGTGTTCCTCTCCTTCCACAGCAACTCCACGACTGTTATTTTCATTTTGTTTTTTGGTGATCCTGTCTATCTTATGTTTGGCAAAGATTCTACCTCCCCTCCCTGCACCCTCCATTCAGAGTTGTGAAACATATCTATTTCCCTCTTCCTCTAATTTGGTTACAATATGACTTTTTATGTCTAGGTTATATATTAATTTGGAGCTCATTGTGGTTTATGTTATGAGATGTTGGTTTAAACCCCTGCTTTCCAGTTTTCCCAGTAGTTTTTGTTGAATATGTTCATATACTTTAACCCATCATCTATTGGAAATAGGATGTTACTGTTGTGTCAGCCGTTTGTGAATTTTTGAGACTTTTAAACTTATGTACATTGCAAATATTTTTTTCCAGACTGGTATTTTCTTATCTTGCTTACCTGGCTTCTTTTAAATCTTAGCTAAATCCACCTTTTTTGGGGGGGGGGGGCAATGAGGGTTAAGTGGCTTGTCCAAAGTCACACAGCTAGTAAGTGTCAGGTGTCTGAGACTGGATTTGAACTCAGGACCTCCTGAATCCAGGGCCAGTGCTTTATCCACTGCACCACCTAGCTGCCCCCCCTAAATCCACATTTTAAAAGAGAAGCCTTTCCTGATCCTTCTTAATTTTAGTGCCTTCTCTCTGCTGCTTATCTCCAATGTTTTCTGTATAAATCTTGTTTGTACATTGTCTTCCTCCATTAGACTGTGAGCTCTTCAAGAGTTGGACAGTCTTTTGCTTTTCTTTTTATCTCCAGCACTTAGCATAATGCCTGGAATGTAGTGTGCTTAATAATAATAACTAATTGATTCATTTGATTTATTAATTTTTTAAAATGTGATTGAACCCATCTACCTTGTGCTAGCAATTTCTTCTTTCTATCCTCCATAATCGAAATATTATTCCATTCTTAATTTTTTTTTTTTTGGTGAGGCAATTGGGGGTTAAGTGACTTGTCCAGGGTCACACAGCTAGTAAGTGTTAAGTGTCTGAAGTCGGATTTGAACTCAGTCCTCCTGAATCCAGGGCCAGTGCTCTATCCACTGCGCCACCTAGCTTCCCCTCCACTCTTAATTTTTATGAATTTATTTTAAAGGTTAATTTTTGGATTCAGTTAGAAGTTATTATAATGTGAGATAAGGCTAACCATTTTTTCATTATGTTTCTATCTATAGTGTTCTAAAATGGGTCCCTTGTACACCTTTTCTTTCCTTGAAGTTGTTAAATACTAACCTTCTGTACGCATATGGTTTCTGTTTGTGGGATCTTTTGCTAGTCTCCTTTTGCTGTTGTATTGATAGTATGTAATAATAATAATAACTATAAACTAGCATTTATATAGTATTTTAAAGTTTGCAAAGTGCTTTATATGTATTATATCTTTTTAATCATCACAACAATCCCTGTAGATGCTATTATTAACCTCATTTTACACATGAGGAAACTAAGGCCCAAAGAGGTGAAATGACTTGCCCCAAGGTCATACAAGTAGTAGGTGTCTGAGACCATATTTGAGCTCAAATCTTCTTGAGTATGTCTGGCAGGATGGACTCCCTTGCCTCTTAGAATGCAAAGTATTTTTGTGAGTTCACCCTTAATCTTGCAACCCCTGCCAAACTCGTTTATTATCTCAATTAAATATTTTTTGGTGTGCAGAGCAATAGATTTCCTTGGTAAACAGTCGTGTTATCCTCAAATAACATCTAACATTCTTCATTTCTTACATTAATAATATTTATTTTATTTCCCCTTCTATTGTGATTGCTCAGTACAAGAGTGCCAGGTGTGAACCTGGGCAAGTCACTTAACCTTTTAGCTCCACAGGTCACTCTCTAAGACTGTATTAGAGATGAGTTGCCAAGCTACATAGGCAAAGGTAATTTCCACACCAGGAGTTTTCTTAGACTGATGGAATCATAGTTCTAGACCAGCCCTACTCTCCTTTTCCTTTAAGTGCCTATGAGATTGGCCTGATACTTTTGTGAGGGTTTTATGTGTAGTTTAAAAAAAAGTACATTCTTTAATTTTCTTCACAGATCAGCTACTTATAGCATATTAAAAGGCACTTCATAGCATAGTTTATTTGTTGCTAATCTTTTTCTAAATTAATCATATTCTGATAATGGGAATATTAAATTCTTCTACTATTGTTATATATTTATCTCTTCTAGGAATGCTACTCACTTTCATTTACATATTAAATTAAAATATCATTTGCTGCATGTAAATGAAATATTGCTATTGAATAGTCTTTTTATCATAATACCCATGTTTGCTTCTATTAATGTTTTCTTTTTAAATTTGATTTTATCTATATAATTAATGTGATTCTGATATTTGAACTTGGGGTTTCATGATATATTTTAGAACAATCTATTGATTTTAACCTTGCCTGTCCTTTTACTTTAAATATTTCTAGTACAGAATATGTTGAATAGATTAAAAAAAAATTATTTGAAAATTTTTATTTCATCTATCTATCTATTTTCGGGGCAATGAGGGGTTAATGACTTGCCCAAAGTCACACAGCTAGTAAGTGTCAAGTGTCTGAGACTAAATTTGAACTCAGTCCTCCTGATTCCAGGGCCAGTACTTTATCTACTGCGCCACCTAGCTGCCCCTCTTTGAAATTTTTTATAGAACTCATTTAATTTTAGGCATTATGTTTCTTCTGGCATTTCTCTGGCATTAAATTGTTTTTTGTTTTTTTTTTAACTTTATTTATTTTTTTATTTAAAATTTTTTAGTGAGGCAATTGGGGTTGACTTGCCCAGGGTCACACAGCTAATTAGTGTTAAGTGTCTGAGGTCGGATTTGAACTCAGGTACTCCGGACTCCAGGGCCAGTGCTCTATCCATTGTGCCACCTAGCTGCCCCCTTTTTTTGTTCTTAATATTATTAAAGAAATTGAATCAATCTTGTTCTTCTATAACTGTTTTTTACTAGTAAAACTATTTAATTGAACCAAATTTTTGTCTTCTAAACTGTTACTCTGTGTGATTCCTTATGGGCTTGGGGTCCCTTTTTATTTAATACAAGAACTTACTTTTCTTATTTCCCTTTCTCCCTTTATCTGTTTATTACTTAATAGATTTGAAATTCCTTTTAAAATTCATTTTTTAACCATATTCTTTCCCTTTTTCAGTAATTATAATGTATTTTAATCTAATGTTCTCACTTAATTTGCAAAAGATCATGCATTTTTCTTTATGTTCTTAATCACAGATAATAACTGACTTTTGTTGGGAACTGATCTGGACTTCTTCCCATTACTTTTGGAATCTTTCAATTGTGGGTTTTTTTTTTTTTTTTTTTTTTAGGCAATGGGGGTTAAGTGACTTACCCAGGGTCACACAGCTAGTAAGTGTCAAGTGTCTGAGGCCGGATTTGAACGCAGGCACTCCTGAATCCAGGGGCCGTGCTTTAACCACTGCGCCATCTAGCTGCCCAATTGTGGGTTTTTATTAATAAATTATTTGATGCCTTCTCAGTTTTAAATGTCATTCTCCCTTCAAATAAGATGTTCAAGTTTGGAGGATGTGTAATTTTTAGAGCCAGTCCTTTAAAATAAATATACTTTTAATCAACTTTGATATTGTTTTCATGTTATCAGTGAAAAATCTTAGGACATTCTTATTGGAACTTTATGATGCTTACTTTTCTTATCTTTTCTGAAGCTTTGAGTTTTTTCTTTATCTTTAACATTTTGAAGTTGGATAATTATGTGTCTCAGAGATTCAAATTTTAGATGTCTTTGTGTTAGGGTCCTGTAAATTCTTTTTACCCTAATCTTAACCCTTATTCTTGTTCATTCTGGGAAATTTTCAATTATTTCTGATGTGGTCTTTTTTTTTTCTTTTCCTACATCTTCTGAAATCCAATTACTCTTATATTTGAATTTCCGTATCTATATTCCAAGTATATTACTTTTATCCTTCATTGTCATTATTTTTTTCTCAGTGACATTCTGGGCTTGTTCTTTATTTTTTTTTTCTCTTTTTTTTTAAAATGGAGCTTTGCTTCCCTACTTTTATGCTACTTCCATTGATGTGTTTAATTTTTTTATGTACTTTGAATTTATGTAAGTTGTTCTTTAATTTATTCTCTATTCTTTTTTATTGCTATTGGAATCTTTTTAATCTAATTTATTTTATCTTTTGGTATTTCTTCTATCATATCTGGTACAGATTCATTTTCACTTTGTATTAGTTTCGCTCATTGGATTTTTAAAAATTGAATAATTTCTTTATTGAGTTAGAATTTGTCTTTGTCTTTTTCATAATTTATCATATGGGGTAGCTTGGTGGTGCAGTAGATAAAGCACTGGCCCTGAAGTTGGGAGGACCTGAATTCAAATTTGACCTTACGTACTTACTAGCTGTGGTGACTATGGGCAAGTCACAACTCCAATTGCCTTAAACATCCAGGCCATCTCTAGTCATCCTGATAACATATCTTGCCACTGGACCCAGATGGCTCTGGAGGAGAAAGTGAGGCTGGTGACTTTGCATAGCCCTTCCTCAGTAAATCCAAGTCATTGCAAGTCATGACATTTGTCATGGTCCTCTTGGAGAATGAAGGACAAATGACAACAATCAATCATATAAGCTCACCAATCCTATCAGTTGTTTCTCTAAATTTTTTCTCCCCCCCCTTAATATCTTTGAAAAATAAGCTTAAAAAGTTTAGGATGAATCCCTTTTCCTATTCCTAAAGAGGAAAAATGGAGGGAAAGAGAATTTCTAAGCATTCCTGATGAAAAGGCCAGAGTTGCATAGGAACTTTGAATTGCAAACACAGGAATTAGAGAGAAACATAAAAAAAGATAAACATGCATGAACAACCATAAAGGACTGAGTAAGGTAAACTGTTTACATTGTAATGGGGAGATGATTCACATGTCCCTTCTAAACCCTATCATCCTCAGAGGTAGGTCCTAGAGAGAGTCTAATTAGACAGGGATGCTGGGAGTGATTCTGTTATGTCTTGATGTTCATAAAAGAAGAATGGAAATGGAGGAGAATAGGAATACTCTGGGTGATGAAAAGGGAGAGGAAGGATTGGAAAAAATTTCAAAGAATCAAGGTGCACAAGTAGAAGTCTGTACAAGCAAGGAGGAAGACAGGGAGCAAGTGACATGAACTTCACTCTCATCTGAACTGGTAAAAGGAGAGAAAAATACACACATGTACATTTGGGCACAGAAATACAAATGATTTGGGGCAGCTAGGTGGCACAATGGATAGAGCACTGGCCCTGAAGTCAGGTGGACCTGAGTACAAATCCGGCCTCAGACACTTAACACTTACTAGCTGTGTGACCCTAGGCGAGTCACTTAACCCCAATCGCCTCACCCCCCCCCCCCCAAAAAAAAAAAAAAGAAAAGAAAAGAAAAACATCTGGGGCAGCTAGGTGGCACAGTGGATAGAGCACCAGCCCTGGATTCAGGAGGACCTGAGTTCAAATTCAGACTCAGACACTTGACACTTACTAGCTATGTGACTCTGGGCAAGTTACTTAACCCTTGTTGGCCTGGAAAAAAAAGGAGGGTTAGTACCACATAAAACAAACTCTAAGGATGTATCAAACTCTTTGTTGTAGAAATGGTATGTAAGTGGTATATAAGTGTGATAGAATACTATTTTGCTGTAAAAAAATGAAGGGGATGGTTTTAGAGCAACCTGGGAAGACCTGTATTAATGAGTGAAGAATGAAATAAGAAGAACCAGGACAGTTTGTACAATGACAACACTATTGTAAAAACAAACAACTTTGAAAAACTTGGAAACTGATCAATTAAATGACCAACTACAATTCCAGTCAACTAGAAGAAACATGTTATCTGCCTCCTTATAGAGAGGTGATGGTTAGAACCTAGATTGAGACACAGCCTTTTGGACATGGATAATTTGTTTTGTTTGACTATACGTGTTTGTAAAAAAGGTTGTGTTTTTCTTTTTTTCTTGATTGGGGTGGAGGTAGGAGATAGAGAAGGTGGATTTTGTTGATTAAAAAATTAAATGTAATTTAGAAATTACAAAAAGATTTATGCAGTTCATAGATATGAGAGGGAATGTGCTGTATTATCACCTTCACTGTCCTAACCATTTATGAAATGCTAACCCAGTGAAGATAGACTTGTTTTCATTTAGAATCTTAGCACAAGATATTTATCTTGATACTCAGCTGTGAGCCTTGAGTATTTCCTGTCTTGATGAACCAGACAAGTGAATAAAGAAGCAATCTAATTAGTTTCCTCTTAAGGATATGTCTGCAGCTTTCTTATTTAAGAATCAATAAGAAGGCAAGATACAGAATACAGTTAGGACATCTGTAAAATCAGCTCACTAGCATTAATGTTATATAAAATTTCAGTCTTCCAGTAGATATAGTTACAGGGAATTATCTTAGTGACATTTTATTGATGGGTTATTTCTAAATTTTTCAAAACAGTTTTCTAATATTTGTGCATGATAGATTTTTAGTGGGGGTGGGGAGTTGTTTTTTCCCCTTTTCCCTCAGCTCTGTAGACAAAATCACCAAGAATAATCGGGAGATCACCAGACATAATGAGGGATTGCTATATTAAGATGCAAAAACTGTATATGTCATTTTATTACTTTACGGAGTGTGAATGGGGTTTTGATGGAATTAGGACAACTTGCTATTGTCTGGCTGAAGTTTGGCTAATGTCCCCCATGTCTTTAAATACAAAGCTTGCCTGCTATGGTTACTGTGGACAATAGAGGTAGAAGGAAGCTCAATGGAGTATGACCCTGTCAGCATTGAGGAAGAAATTTCTTTTTCCTTCTTCCCATTGACTATGGTGTTTTAATAGTGGAGCCACTACATTCAGGGAGAAGAAGATAGAGAGACAGAGACAGAGGGAATGACAGATGCAGATAGACACAGAGACAACATCTATAGAGAGAGAAAGAGGAGAGACAGAGGCAGAAAGAGGAGAAGAAGAAGAAGAGGAGGAGGAAGAGAAAGGAGTAGAAGAAGAGGAAGAGGAGAAGAAAGAGGAGGAAGAGGAGGAGAAAAAGGAGGAGGAGGAGGAGGAAGAAGAAAAGAAGATGAAGAAGAAGAAAAAGGAGAGGAGGAGGAGAAGCAGGCCACTCAGCATTTCCCAACTTCTGCTTGAATTGTCAGTTGGGGGTCCCCAGAGGATAGTGACTTCTACTTTCTTTCTTTTTCTTTTGAAATTTTAATTAATTAATTTAGCGGTTTTTTCTACTTTCAGATGACATAGTAAACACAATTAATACAAAGTGTTCTAAGAACCTAGTTCACTCCTTCCCACAAATACAGCCTTCACGTGAGGAGTAAGCCTATAAATAGATATGTACATGCACACATACAATATACTCAAATGGACCAGTGATCATATTGATTTGAAAGTTTTGCCCAGGGATACAGATCATGATCTATCCATACTGGACAGTCCTGTACAATTCTTTTCTGAGTCCTCTCAAAATTTTTCTACTTAGCATACTAGACACCTCTATTGTTTTCTCCTAACACCGTGGGGGTACCAGTGGAGCACTCGGGCTGTCCACTTATCATTTTACACCCCCACCTTATGACCTTTCCACTTTCTTTTCCTATCATACATTTTGATATTTTTTACTCCTGTTCTTTGAAGTTCTTATTGGTTACATTTTGTAGTTTACTCACAACTACCATGCCCCTCTTCATTGCCTACTGTATGATATTAATGTTTAATTTTTTGGAAACTTTGATTCTATGTTGGGCTGCCATACAGAAAAATATATCCAAGATTACTATAACATGCCCTTTGCTGCTACTCCCCCCCTCTCTACTTGCACTCAAACTCACAGCTATTACTACTGAGCTTTCCCTCTGAGGGGTTACCCTGAAGGGCTAGGGTTTCTAGTACACAGTTCCTCAGCTCCTGGTTAGTGGAAGTACTTTTCTTTCTTTGTGGAATCACCAGGAAGTTTCTCTAGGGTGTAGCTCTCTGGCTCTGAGGTTTGCTCTCATCGCAGGATTCTGAAGTTGTTTTATTTTGGTGTGTCTAGTTTGTTTTTGGTGTCTTTCACCTCATGAGAGAGGTGCTTCCATCAGCCACTTCTACTCCAAGGATATTGCTGCTAGTTCTGGACGACAGTGGTGGACAAAAGGACCTTTGGGTCTTCTGACTTTTCAAAATTCACAAGGTCATAACCTGGTCAATTCTGTCTCTGGATACTTGATTGCCTTTTCTTGGGAAGCCATTTTCTTTGCTCTTAACACGTCTCCCTTTTTATTCCCAAAGGGATGTTTTGTTTTCTACTAGTGAAGACTCTCTAGTAACATGGTGAATTTTTGGGGGGAGGGGAGAAGGAAAGGAGGGCAGTTAGGTGGTGCAGGGGATTGAATGCCAGGCTTGGAGTCAGGAACACTGATCTTCCTGAGTTCAAATCTGCCCTCAGATACTTACTAGGTGTATGACCCTGAGCAAGTCACTTAACCCTGTTTGTCAAAATTTCCTCATCTGCAAAAAGAGCTGGAGAAGGAAATGGCAAACCACTCCGATATTATGCCAAGAAAACCCCAAATGGTGTGAGGAAGAGTTGGACCCAACTGAAAAACAACTGAACACCAACAAAAGGAGAGAAAGGGAGAGATCAAGGCACTTTCTCTCCTCTCCCCATGACCTTTTTTTTCCCTCAGCTACTTGGAATCCTCAGTTTCCAAATTGGGAATCCTTTTTTACCCTACTGACTTGTTGTGAAGTAGCTTTTTTTTTTTTTGGTGGGGCAATGAGGGTTAAATGACTTGCCCAGGGTCACACAGCTAGTATGCGTCAAGTGTCTGAGGCTGGATTTGAACTCAGGTACTCCTGAATCCAGGGCCGGTGCTCTATTCACTGCGCCACCTAGCTGCCCCCCTCTCTGCTGTTTTCTTGATCCCAGCTTCATCTTTCGGGGCATCGGGACTCAGGCCCATCAGGTCAAACCAGGAAGGCATCACCATCATCATGTTCAGTGTGACCGGGATGCGAGGCGCGTGGGGACAGATGTACTTGACGTAGGGGAGGCGGATGGAGGAAAGGGCATCAGCCCAGCTATGCCCGGAGTCTACAAGTCCATGTGAAAAAATTACCGCTGCTGTCTCCCGCTCAGCTCCTGAAAGAGTTGCGGCGTCGGAGAGCAGGGGGACAGACATATTGCTACCACACATACACCAAAAGGGATGCCAACGCTGGGCCCTCTCCCCCCCAGCCCCTCCCCCTCCCGCTGCCCCCGTGGGAACTTCCGCTTGGGCCTCGAAAACCCGGCCACGTGCTGCTGGAAGTCCATAATTTTTCTTGAAGCAATCACAAGGTATGTCATATGTAGCATCATATGCTTTCATTCAATAACCCCAAATCCCTATAGTCCTTTTACTTTTCTTTCTTTCTTTCTTCCTTTCTTTCTTCCTTTCGTTCTTTTCTTTCTTTCTTTTCTTTCTTTCTTTCTTTCTTTTCTTTCTTTCTTTCTTCTTTCTTTCTTTCTTTCTTTCTTTCTTTCTTTCTTTCTTTCTTTCTTTCTTTCTTTCTTTCTTTCTTTCCTTCCTTCCTTCCTTCCTTCCTTCCTTCCTTCTTTCTTTCTTTCTCTTTGCAGGTCAGTGGGGGTTGAGTGACTTGCCCAGGGTCACACAGCTAGTAAGTGTCAAGTATCTGAGTCCGGATTTGAACTCAGGTCCTCCTGAATCCAGGGCCGGTGCTTTATCCAGTCTGCCACCTAGCCACCCCTCCTTTTACTTTTCTTAAGGACTTTATTAATATCTGTTTGCTTTTGATCGATTCAATAAAGATATCTACATTTTATGTGATTAATTGGGGTGGGGGAAGGGTCCCTATCCTTATATAAATGGAAGGTAACTTTGGGGAGAAGGCACTGGCAGCTGGAAGAAATGAGGAAAGGAAAACCCTTACCCTGGAGGTGATATTTGAACTGAACCTTGAAGGAAGTAAGGGATTCTAAGAGGGAGTAAATGAATACTGGGAATGGGCACAGAGATGGGACATTGTGTGTGAGGAGGGCAAAGTCAGTGTGGATGGATTGTGGAATATATGAAGGAGAGTTAGGTATAATAAACCCGGAAGATAGGCTGGTGCCAGCCTGTGGACAGATTTAAATGTCAAATTCAGGAGTTTGCATTTGATCCTAGAGGTAATAGTGAACAAGCAATTTATAGTGCCAACTATGTACCAGACAATTCATAATCATTATGTCATTTGATCTTCCTGGGATCAAACAACTCTGGGAGGTAGGTACTGTTATTATTTCCATTTTACAGATGAGGAAACTGAGGCACAACAGAGCTTAAGTGACTTGCTCAGGATCACATAGCTAGTAAGTGTCCGAGGTCAGCTTTGAACTCAGGTCTTCCTGACTTCAGGCTCTGTGCTCTAGGTGGACTAACTAACTAATAAGGAGCCACTGGAGTTTATTGAGCAAGGGAATTATATGGCCAGATCTATGCTTCAGGAATACTATTTATCAACTATTTGGAGGGTAGATTGGAATTGGGAGAGATCTGAGGTAGGGAGACCAATTAGGATATTAACCATAATCCAGGGGAGTGGTATTGAGGGCTAGAACTTGGGTGGTGGCTTTGTGTGTGGAGAGAAATGGATGTGTGAGAGATCAATTCATTTGTAACTTCTTAGATGATAATTCCTAGAGTATTGCCTAAGTCACATATAGGTTAAATGACTTGCTTAGGGTTATGAAATTTCAGAAAGAGATCTTGAACTAAATTTTCTGTGTCCAAGACCAGCACTCTATTTACATGTGAGGCTGCCTTTACTGTCCCTTGTAAATACTGGGCAGATGATATTGTTTTCACCCAATCTAAAAATGTCTCTCTGAAAAGTCCCAGACTAATTAGCAGGATTAGTTTGGAGAGAATGGGAGCCCACAAGGTCAGGGAATCATATAAAAATTTCTGGACTCCAACACATTCTTTATTGGTACCTTGTCTAACACATAGTATATGCTTGATAAATACTTGTTGACGGGGCAGCTAGGTGGCACAGTGGATAGAGTACCGGCCCTGGAGTCAGGAGGACCTGAGTTCAAATCTGGCCTCAGACACTTGACACTTGTTAGCTGTGTGACCCTGGGCAAGTCACTTAACCCTCATTGCCCTGAGGGAAAAAAAAGACAAAAAAGGGGACAGTTAGGTGGCACAGTGGATAAAACACTGGCCTTGGACCTGAGTTCAAATCCAGCCTCAGACACTTGACACTAGCTATGTGACCCTGGGCAAGTCACTTAACCCTCATTGCCCTGCAAAATATATATATATATATATGTATATATATATATGATAAATGACTATAATTTAATAAATAAATGACTGTATGATTGACTGAGGAAGTTAAATAAATAAAGCAAGTGATATCTTTTGTGGTAATTGGGGACCATAGAGGTAAATTGCTAATTTCTATTAAAGAATTTTGCTTGCATGTTCAACAGCTGTTTAAAATTAATTTCTCTGCAGAAAGAGCATATCTAAGTTTTAATATTTTTCCTTTGCTGTTTCTTTACTAAAACATTCCTTATGCTTAGGATGTCCTTTGCTCTTAATCCCCATTTCTATCCATTCTTTTTTTTTTTTTTTGCAGGGCAATTGGGGTTAAATGACTTGCCCAGGGTCACACAGCTAGTAAGTGTCAAGCATCTGAGGCTGGATTTGAACTCAGGTACTCCTGAATCCAGGGCCAGTGCTTTATCCCCTGCACCATCTAGCTGCCCCTCTATCCATTCTTTAAGACACTACTCAAATGAAGCTCTACTCTGTGAAGTCTTTGCAAATTTCTATGCCTCACAACTAGGTGGCACAGTGGATAGAGTGCCAGGCCTTGAGATAGGAAGACTCATCTCCCTGAGTTCAAGTCTGGCCTCTGACACTTAATAGTTATGTGACCCTGGGCAAGTCACTGAACACTTTTTGCCTCAGTTTCCTCATCTGTAAAATTAGCTAGAGATGAAAATGGTAAACCACTCCAGTATCTTTGCCAAGAAAACCCCAAATGGGATCACGAAGAGTTAGACAGAAATGAAAACAACTGAACAACAACCCCTCACCTCAAATTAGAAATTATCACTCCCACCCCCGAACTCTCACCATTCTTTGAATCTCTCATGCACTTGTCACATTAATCTTGTATTATAATAATATGAATTCATGTCTCATCTCTCATGCTAGTCTGCAAGCTTCTTGAGAGCAGGGATCAGATTTAATTATTCTCTATGTCCTCCTAAAGTCTAATACAGTGCCTTGCACAAGTAGGTGCTTGGTAAATGTCTTCCAAGAGAGCAAATTCCCAGTATGGGCTAAATTATTTTCCAGTGATTTGGGCTTTGTAGGCTGCTATTATGGGGATGGACAGCTGCCTTCTTTTTTCTCACCTGAAAGTTACCTGCAGCAAGCCAACATAAGCAGAAGAGGTCTAACTCTTGGTTGTGTTTCATTTCCTCAAGATTGGCTGGGTGATTTATGTTTATTTCTGTGCTGCCTGCCATAAGTGCTATAATAATGTTGGTGCAAATACAAATCTGGCTGAGTTAAGTTGCTGTAAGTGGAAATCTGTCCACATTTACATGTTCTCAAATCTGTAGCCTGAGAGTGTCCCTCAAGGTGACAGTGTCTACATAAGTAAATGCAATCAATTACTTTACATAATTAAAATGGATGCTAATGACAACCAGGAGAATTATTTGGGTGTGGGTATTTGTTTAACTCATTTAGTCTGTAGAACAACAATGTGGTCTAGACTAGACCCAGAAATGCATCATGGTCCATTTATCCATCCCAGGATCTGTCCAGTATTTACAAACTCAAAGCAGCTGTTTCTTGAAGACCAAGAGCACCCTTAATTTTTAATGAAAGCTTCTGGTTAATGGCTGACTTGTTTTCTTTAATTCACTTTTTTATGTTTATCTTTCGGTCTTCATTTGCATTTGTTTTCCTTTAATTATAACAACACTTAAAAAGAAATCTATGCATGGTAAATAGTACAGGATTGAGAAGAATAATGTACTAGTATAGGAATAATTTGCTTGGTGGTCTTTTTTCCCTCATAAAATTCATTTATTCATTGGTTTATTCTTCCAACAGGTACTTATTGATTGTCTTATATGTGGGTAGGAGGTGACCTTATTCCAGAGAAGACTTGAGTTCAGTATCTGATTAAGTGCTAGAATGAGTAGTATAGGAAGAAAACATAATAGGAGCTCAGAGAAGCGCATGTTTCTACCTCTACCACACATTGTAGGAATGCAGCCCTTCTCACCACTCACAAAGTGAATTAGGTCTTCATCTCCTCTCACCTGGACTATTGCAAAGGTCTCCTAATTGGTCTCCTTGCCTCAAGCCTCTTCCTCTTCAATCTTTTTTTTTCTTTTTTTAAAGGAAATAATGCAAATTTAATGGTAGAGAATCAGGAAGGGAAAGGAATAAGAACTATAAAATTGTAAACAGAACAAAATCACAATATAGTGGCCTGATAATTACCAAAGCAGGCTCAAAAGAAATGATGAGAGCATTAATATCCATCATTACCTTTGAAAGGTAGAGAACTTTTGTTATGAATATTTCATAAGCTGTCACACATGATTGATTGTATTGTTATTTTTTTTTTACATATAAGGTATTTTATTTTTTCCATTACATGTAAAGATAGTTCTCAACTTTTGTTTATACAAGCTTTACAATTTCAGATTTTTCTCCCTCCCTTCCCTCCCTCCCCCCTCCCCTAGACAGCAGGTAATCTGATATTTCCTCTTCAATCTTAATTCCACTCAGCTGTCACAGTGATTTTCCTTAAGTACACGTCTGACCCCCATCACTGCACTACTTAATAAACCTCAGTGGTTTCCTGTTGCACCCAGGATAAAATATAAATTCATATTTGCAGCATTTAAATCCCTTAACAAACTGGCCTCAACCTATATTTTTGGTTTTGTTATATAGTATATTATTCCTCTTCCTTATTCCATAATCACAGATTGTTACATTGCAGTGCTCCTCCCATCTTGGTGCCTTTGCTCTGGTTGTCTCTTGTACTTGGAACACGTTCCCTCCTCATTTCTACCTCTTAGCAACTCATGTTTCCTTCAAGACTTGGATTAAAAAAATCACTCTCCACATGAAGCTTTTTTTTGGTGAGGCAATTGGGGTTAAGTGATTTGCCCAGGGTCAAGTGTCTGAGGCCAGATTTGAACTTGAGTCCTCCTGAATCCAGGGCTGGTGCTCTATTTACTGTGCCACCTAGCTGCCCCATGAAGCTTTTTTTTGATCCCATCAGATGGGATCAGAAGGCTCCTAGTGACTTCTCACACTCTGGTGTCCATTTTAAAATTCTTTTAAATTTTATATAAATTCTGTTTATACTTAGGATAATAGGATCATAGCTATTGAGCTGGAGGGGACCACAGAGACAATTTGGCAAACACCTTCATGTTACAGACGAGGAGACTGAGGCCTATGGATGTTAGGTGACTTGCCCTAGGTCACAGACCATAAACTTTTTTTTTTTTAATTTAAAAAAATTATTTTTTCCAATTACATGTAAAAGCAATTTTAAACTTTTTTTTTTACAATTTTGAGTTCCAAATTCTCTTTCACCCCCCCTCCCTTTACCCCTCATTGAGAAAGCAAGTATTTTAATAAAATTTTATACATGTACAGTCATGTAAAACATCTCTATATTATTCATGTTGTGAAAGAAAACAAAGGCAAAAATCCAAGAAAAATAAGGGAAGTAAAAAAACCCAATATGCTTTGATTCCGTCAGTTCTTTCTCTGGAGGAGGATAGCATTTTTTATCATATCCCTCAGAATTGCCTTAGATTTTTGTATTGCTAAGAATAGTTAATAGACTGCAAACTTCTTGAAGTCAGAAGACTTTTTCATTCTTGTCTTTGTATTCTCAGCATCTAGCATAGTGCCAAGTAGTAATTGCACTTAATAAATGCTTATTAATTGATATGAAACAAGATTTCTGAGGTGTGAAGAGAGAGAATTAGAAAATAACCCCATCATACTGGTTATGCTCTACAGCATTTTTTAAGTTTTCTTAGTTACTAAGAAACCAGACCAAGATCAGAAAAATCAATCTCAGCAGTTGCCAACATTTTATTTTTATAGATTAATCAACTTTTTCCAAAACCAAAGGTTTTTTTCTTACCTTTATTTCCTTATTTTGTATTAGAAGGTTGTAAGATGAGTGGATCTGTGGGAAGTTGTCTCGGTCCCCTGGTGTTGGAAATGTGAGTTTGTTGAAGGTACCCCCTCAAGTGCCCGACAGCTGAACTGGTTGAAGGAGTAGTTCTCTGGGAAATGTTCTTTATTATTCTTTCAAGTCTTGAGCTCAAAGCCATTTAAGACGAGCAACAGGAGACAAAATACACATGGACAGAATTTCTTTCCTTCTGTCATGCACTGAGGGTTTCTTTTCTTTTCTTTGTAATAAAAAACTACAACTAAGCATAAAAAGCACTTTTAAACCTAAAAGTTGTTATTGATGACAGACTTGCTATAATCAAGGTAACTTGACATATACTAATGATAATATATCATGTTTCATGGCAATTAGGCATAAATGGCATGCTGTTCACATAAATGACTATAATTAGTATTATTTTCCATATTCACAAGGATAACCTTTGGCCATCTCACCCAATGCTTGTTTGACCAAGGATTTTTGTCCCACCAAATCATAATTTTTTTCAGGTCTTTTCTTCTCTGTTAGTTTTCTAGTACTTAAAAAGAGTCAGTGTCAATAGCTTTCACCTTATGTCTTATACAGTTTAACCTCAGCTTTGTTTGCTTTTGCTTTTTCTCAAATATGCAGCCATTAATATATTATTATTAATATATTCTGTAAATTAATGTAGTCTGTAAAAGACAGGATTTGGATACAGCTCTCTAACAGCTGGAATTCACCATGTCTCTTCATTTTCCCCAAGTCTCCCCTGAATGACTTGGCCTGGGATTGAGTTTCATCTTCTCCACTGATCTTCTGGTCTTCTATCTCTCATTTATATTCTCCCCAGTTGAGGGTCTTGAGTGGCTGTCCAGCTGTTCTCTGTTTTGTAACCCCTCTCCCCATCTGTAAGGCCCAGCCTGTAATGGCCCTGTAATCTGTGATATTTGTATAGAGGGACCTGCACAGAACCTGTTGTCAAGGACACAGTTGTAGCTGACTTTGGGACAGATTCATTATTATCATCAGATGATGTAAGCTATCCCCAGGGAACACAGAGAACATAGGAAAAACATACCTATAACACAGGGGAAAATATCCTAGGACACCTAAACCCCTGATAACCTTTGGAAGATAACAAACACATTCACCTCCAACAATTTTGTGTAATAGATTTTCTCAGGCAGTGACTTTAATCTTCAGACTAGATTTATGGGCATTGGTGAGTTCAAGGCCTGTCTGGAAAGAGGATAAAGACCGCTCATAGTAGTATAGATTTATTGCAACCTTCCAAAGGTAATTCAGACTTTAAGCAATTCACTTAAAGATAGTGGAAGAAGCCCTCCCTGGTCATGAGTCCTTATAGTATGGTATAGCATAGCATAGCATAGCACAGCACAGCACAGCACAGCACAGCACAGCACTGGCCAGATTTCTTCTTAAGGGGGTAAGTATAATTCATGCTTTTCAGGCATGGTATGGCTGAAGATAACCCTCTACCCCTTGTATTCTACTCTCTTCTCCAGAAGTTTGACAAACAAAGGTGGCAAGGTCTGGAGTTCATGGTACCATATACTGGACAAAGATTTTTTTTTTTTTTTTGCGGGGCAATGGGGGTTAAGTGACTTGCCCAGGGTCACACAGCTAGTAAGTGTCAAGTGTCTGAGGCCAGATTTGAACTCAGGTACTCCTGAATCCAAGGCCAGTGCTTTATCCACTGCGCCACCTAGCTGCCCCCCTGGACAAAGATTTTTGTCCTCTCTCAAAGACTCAGAGCAGAAGGTGAGGAATAAAACTGGCCCAAGGGAAAAAAGCTTTAAAATATTATTAATATATTTTATTTTTACATCATTGTCATTTACCATATATCCTTCTCCCAACTCCGATGCAGAGAACCATCTTTTATAACAACGAATAAAAAAAAGGGGAGGGGGACAATTCATCTAAACTAATCATCAGCCAAGTTAGGCAGTACAGACAGTAGTGGTCTCTTACCTCTGTATAACTCATAGATTTAGAGCTGGGACAGAGCTTGGAGGCTATCAATTCCAACTGCCTCATTTTACAGAAGAGGAAATTGAGTCCTGGAAAGTTGGAGTGACTTGTTTAGCATCACACAGCTATTAAGTATCTGAGGCAAAAATTCAAACTTTGATCTTCCTGATTCCAAGTTCAGTGCCGTCCACTGTGCCACCAATGATGAAGATGTGGTCTTATGTCTCTTCTCCCTAGCTGAGCTTCATCATTATAATTATATGGCATTCAGTTCTGATTTCTTTTTTGTTCTCATTCTTTCTGTTTACATTGTTGTAGCTGTTGAACATACTATTTTTCTAGTTCTTAACTTTTTTTTTTTTTAAACGGGGCAATGGGGTTAAGTGACTTGCCCAGGGTCACACAGCTAGTAAGTGTCAAGTGTCTGAGGCCGGATTTGAACTCAGGAACTCCTGAATCTAGGGCCAGTGCTTTATCCACTGCGCCACCTAGCCGCCCCTAGTTCTTAACTTTTTATCACTCCATGCTTCTCCGAATTCTTCATATTTGCCATTTCTTAATACTATGGGTTGTTTTTTTTTTCTTACTATACCATACAGTGAGGTACTAGTGAGGTACTGTAGTAAGTAGTAGATGAAAAGATGGTATTAGATCTAAGAAGTCCTGAGTTCAAGTTCAACTTCTGACACAGACTGACTTTTTGATCTTGGACAGTGCTCTAGACCACTGGTGTCAAACTCAAATAGAAGGGAGGGCCATTAATCTTTCCATAACAATCCTTATGGGCACATATTGACTTGGAAAACCACATCCAGGTTCAACAGTTTTTTTTTTCTGGTTTTGGAGAGCATTTTCCATCATGAGACCTTTGGAACTATCTTGGACCATTGTATTGCTGAGAAGAATCAAGTCTATCACAGCTGATCAACACACAATGTTGATGATACTGTGTACAATGTTCTCCTGGTTCTGCTCTCTTCACTCAGCATCAGTTCATGGAAGTCTTTCCTTGTTTCTCTGAAATCCACCTGCTCATCATTTCTTATAGCACAATAGTATTCCATTACATTCATATACCACAACTTGTTCAGCCACTCCCCATTTGATGGGCAACCCCTCAATTTCCAATTCCTTGCCACCACAAAAAGAGCAGCTCTAAATATTTTTGTACATGTGGGTCCTTTTCCCTTTTTTAATGATCTTTGGGAAAAAGACCTAATAGTGGTATTTCTGGGTCAAAGGGTATGCACAGCTTTATAGCCCTTTGGGCATAGTTCCAAACTGCTCTCCAGAATGGTTGGGTCAGTTCACAGCTCCACCAACAATGCATTAGTGTTCCAATTTTTCCACAGCTTCTCCAACATTTATTATTTTCCTTTTTTTGTCATATTACCCAATCTGATAGGTGTCAGGTGGTACCTCAGAGTTGTTTTCATTTGCATTTCTCTAATCAATAGTGATTTAGAGCATTTTTTCATATGACAATAGATGGCTTTGATTTCTTCATCAGAAAACTGCTTGTTCATATCCTTCGACCATTTCTCATTTCCAATTATATTTTAATTTGTTTCAGCATTACTCAGAATGTTGTGGGACACATATTTGACACCTCTGCTCTAGATCTCTCTAAGACTACAAGTTGGAAAAATCATGCTGACCTGTGTTGGTAGAAGATGTTTCTTCATTTGGGAGTTTCCATGAAATCAAAAGTACAGATTTTCTAAGTTTTCATATTCTTCCTTAGTTGACTGTCAGATGGCGCCATAGTACAGAGTGCTGGGCCTGGGGTCAGGAAGATAAGTTCGAATTTAGCCTCAGACACTAGCAGTGTGATGCTGGGTGACTCACTTAACCACTGTTTACCTCAGTTTCCTCATATGTAAAATGGGGTAATAATAGCATCTGCCTCCCAGGGTTGTTGTTAGGATCAAATGAGATAATAATTGTAAAGCACTTAGCATAGAGCCTGGGATATAGTAAGCACCATGTAGATATTGAAGCAGCTAGGTGGTGCAGTGGATAGAGCGCCAGGCCTAGAGTCAGGAAGACTCCTTTTTGTGAGTTCAAATCTCAGATATTTCTAGTTGTGTGACCCTGGGAAAGTCACTCAATTCTGTTTGCCTCAGTTTCCTCATCTGTAAAATGAACTTGAGAAAGAGTGGTAAACCACTCTAGTATCTTTGCCAAGAAAACCCCAAATGGGATCACAAAGAGTCAGATATGACCAAAACAACTGAACAACAAAAACGTAAATGTTAATTCTTATTATTGGAATTGTGCTTTTATTCTGGATTGTGACACTTCAACAAGCATTTCTTTAGTGCCTACAATGTGAAAGTTACTCTTTTAGGGTCTGTGGAGACACAAAGTGGAAGCCGCCTTTGTCTTTAAATAGCTTGTGCCCTACTTTTTAGCCTGATCGATTCTCTTTGGGATGCTCTTCTCACGCTGTCTTATAACCTGACAATGAAGATTTAATTTGAATTTTAGGCAGGCAGAGGCACAGGTTATGATGCTTGATTGTTTCTCCTTGCGCTTCTGTGTTTTAGGGGATGGGGTGTTCCTAGGTGTGTATACTCCTTAGAAGAACTTATTTCTGTGACCAGGCATGTAATTCCCAGAGGGCTAAGTCACCAGGTAGTTTATAGCTTTGGTGGACAATTATTCCCTCTCTTCTTTTAGGCCTAAAGTCCTTTGGTCAGTTGTTGCCCAGTGGTTATTCCCCTCCTTCTCCTCCTCCCCTCATATGAGGGTAGAGATCTTTCACTGAGGAAGGGACCTCCTTCTAGAAGACAGGAAACTTGGTAACCAAGTAGAGATAGAGAGATGATGTTAGTGGTTAAACTCCAGTCTATCCCATCAAGTTGGAAAGACTTCTAGTACAAGATAGCCTATGTATTTGTCATCTATGAACCAATCTAAGTCAAAGGAGGCTCATCACCTGTTTGGCTCTAGAGTGATTTAAATTTTTTTTTTTAGCTAGAGCACCTCTCAAAACCCATCTACTAAATTGCAGTGGGGCCAAGATTTGTATCTGTGGAAGGACTATCTATACCCATCAAATTACAGATACTGGACATCTTAGAATATTCTTATTCTATTATTTATTGTATTCTATTCTATATGATATGATGTGATATGATATTATATATCAGAGTATTTCTATTCTGTTGTGTATGATATTATAAATTCTATTTATTGTTGTTTTGGTTGTGATCTTCACGCTCCTTTGACTTTCCCTGGGCCCATCTGATGAATGTCATGTGCTTTTCTTCCCTTTGTAGTATTCCTTTGAAATGCCCACGGGTCTTAGGTTCATATATCTTCTCATGATTTCTCTTTTGTTTTGCGTATGTAGCCAATACATCTCCACCTATTTCTAGTGCAGAATTTAGAGATGGAAAGGGTTTCTAAAGGTCTTTTCCTTCTTCCCCTCCCTACAGAAAAGGAAATTATAGTCCAGAGAGGCAGTGTCTTGCCTAAGGTCACACATAATAAATGGCAAAACTGGGTTTCTAACTCTGGTCTTCCAAACTGAAATTTGGTGGTTTTTCTATTACCCTCTACTATGATTTCCAACCTTCCTCTCCCTATTCCTTCTATGTCTGCCCATGTTGTATTCTAATGTGTTTATGTTCTTCATTTTCAGGCCTGTGCTAATCTGCATGATTGCTGTAGTGTTTCATCTGAGAAAGCACTGTGAATGTTAATATTATCACTGAAAGATATGAATTTATTTTCATAATTAGAACCTTAGGGGACCGTGCATGGATTAAATGTGGGCCCTAGTGCGTAGGTGTTTTTCAGCACACTGATTAGTACTGCCCTTTGAAGTGGAACCTAAGCCAGGGCAACCTGTCAGAGGTCTTCTTTCTAGAAAATTCATCTGAAATAATGTCATGTTGAAATCTGAGGTCTAAAGAAGGGGAGAGAAATACAATTAAATTTGCCTTGTGAATTGAATTGCAGGTTGAGCCAGTGGATGATAAATATTTTGAAATAATTTTGAATATTTTATGCATGACATATTTGTAATTAAAATAAATCCTGAAGGCAAGTGCATATTCTAATAAGATTATTTCAAAGTGGCAAAGTTACATTATTAAATATCTACAGGGCATAATGCTTATAAAAGATATTTAAACAGAAAATAAGAGATTAAAACTTGAATATTTCTCTTTCTGAACAACTGAGTTTAAAGGGATTAATGGCTGGGTACCCCAACTTACACAGCAAACTAAATTGATAAACAATAAATGCGTAGACATATATTTATGGGAATTAATGAAGGGAAACATAATATTCCAACAATTTTTAAATAATGTCTACTATAAATAACTATGGTTTTATGTATTCAATCTTAATGATAAAAATTTATCATTATTTTTCAGTCTTGTGACATCTCTCTTGACCTCTAATAGCTCTTCAATTACTTAAAGTCTATAGCAGCTTTAAGGAGAAAGATTCTACTTCTTTCTTTCTTTCTTTTAGCAGGGGTGGGGGAAGGGGGGCAATGAGGGTTAAGTGACTTGCCCACGGTCACACAGCCAGTAAGTGTTAAGTGTCTGAGGCTGGATTTGTACTCAGGTCCTCCTGAATACAGGGCCAGTGCTTTGATCCACTGCACCACCTTGCTGCCCCCAAAAGATTCTACTTCTACAGAAGGCAGGTTTAGTTCAGCATTGAAGCCCAGGGCTTGACTTCTTTGGACCAAAGGGATTGACATCTTTTTTGGGGTGAAAGGGAGTAAGGAACCAAGAATAAATTTTACAACTTGATTACTTAGGGCATTAGGATGAGGGTATCTGTAAGAGAAGAGGGGCAAAGGAAGGAGAAATAAAATCAGCCAGTTATTTACTGGGACAAACCAAGCAACCAAATTAAAAGGGAGAATGGAAGTTTTATGTGTGTATATATAATACAGTATATGTATATAAATATAAATGTGTAAATATATATGTATGTGTGTTTATACATATATATATCTCAAATCTTCAATTTAAGAATTGGTTGTGCTCCAAAAATTTATTTCCAAGTTGTCTTTTTAAACTAATAACACATTTTTGCAGATAAATAATATAAATATCATAGATGATGGTTAGGTCCCCAGATTAGCCCTAAAAACTATTTAATTCATAAAATGTCTGAAGTATGATATGAATAATACCATTTCAATTCCATTTCTTTATAACCATTTACAAGGTTTTGTGGAGAAAAAAATGAGTTCCAGTTACACACACACCAGGAACATTCCTCCACATTTCGGCAGGAGCAATTGATATGGTAGATTGCTTCTAGGCACCAATTACTTGAAAAAATTCTCTTCACTTGCAAGTGAGAAAGCATGTCTCTCTCTGCAATCTACATAAGAGAAAGCTCTTGTGTAGGTTTGGAGCTCACACTTTATGTATCAGTTACTTGGACTTCTCCACTTCTGTGTTTTTGCGGGGTATTCATAAGTCAGGTACTGACTGTGCCCTGTTTGGTACTCTTATTTAGAAATACTGAGCATTTGGGGCAGCTAGGTGGCACAGTGGGTAAAGCACTAGCCCTGGATTCAGGAGGACCTGGGTTCAAATCCAGCCTCAGACACTTAACACTTACTAGCTGTGTGACCCTGGGCAAGTCACTTAACCCCAATTGCCTCACCAAAAAAAAAAAATAAAAAAAAATAAATACTGAGCATTTGCTGTAAAATTGTCTTGAAGAGATGGGACTATAGTTCTTGACAATCAAAACTACCATAATAGGTTCCTATGCCTAAGGGAAGGGGTAGTGAATTCCTTCCCATATCTCTCCTGATGCCATAATTTCTTTGATTCTTATCCAAGTATATCTCACAGTTGTGATTGGAGTGAAGGTTTTCCCATATTTAATATGGGAAAACTGGGATACATACACTATTGGTGGAGTTGTGAACTAATCCAACCATTCTGAAGAGCAATTTGGAATTATGCCCAAAGGACTATAAAACTGTGCATACCCTTTGATACAGCAATAACACTAGTAGGTCTGTATCCCAAAGAGATTGAAAAAGGGGAAAAGGATTTATTTGTACAAAAATATTTCTAACAGCTCTCTTTGTGGTAGCTAAGAATTGGAAATTGAGGGGATGTCTATCAATTGGGGAATGGCTGAACAAGCTGTGCCATATGATAGTAATGGAATATTATTGTGCTATAAGAAATGACATGCAGGATGATTTCAGAAAAACCTGAAAAGACGTATATGAACTGATGATACAAAGTGAAGTGAGCAGAATCAGAACATTGTACATAGTAATAGCAATATTGTATGATGAACTGTGAATGACTTGGCAGTTCTCAGCAGTACAATGATTCAAGACAATCTCAGAGGCGTCATGAAGAAAAATGTTATCCACCTTCAGAGAAAGAACTGTTGTCTGAATACAGACTAAGGCATCTTTTCTTTCTTTCTCTCTCTCTTTCTTTCTTTCTTTCTTTCTTTTTCTTTCTTAGTCATCTTGCACAAAATGACTAATGTGGAAATGTTTTACATGATCGCACATGTATAACATATCAGATTATTTACCATCTTGTGGAAGGGGAAGAGGAGAGAGGGAGGAATAGAATTTGGAACTCAAAACTTAAAAAAACAACAACCCAACAAATGTTGGAAAATTGTTTTTTACATGTACTTGATATGGTCAATTATGCTGATAGTTTTTCTAATATTGAACCAGCCCTTCATTCCTGGTATAAATCTTACGTGGTCATAGTGTATAATCTTTGTGATATATCGCTGTAAGCTCCTTGGTAGTATTTTCTTTTAAATTATTGCATCAATATTCAATAGGGAAATTGGTCTATAGTTTTCTCTCTCTGTTTTCACTCTTCCTGGTTTAGGTATCAGCACCATATTTGTGTGATAAAATGAATCTGGTAGGACTTCTTGTTTGCCTATTATTTTAAATAGCTTATATAGTATTGGAGTTAATTGTTCTATAAATGTTTAGTAGATGATGGAATACTACTATGCTGCAAGGAATGATGAGCAGGTTGATTTTAGCCACTTTGTTTTTATTTTTTATTGTTGTTTGTGGGGCAGTGGGGTTAAGTGACTTGCCCAGGGTCACACTGCTAGTAAGTGTCAAGTGTCTGAGACCGGATTTGAACTCACATCCTCCCGAATCCAGGGCCAGTGCTTTATCCACTGTGCCAGCTAGATGCTCCAAGCAGGTTGATTTTAGAAAAAACATGGAAAGACTTGCAAGAAATAATGTTGAGGGGAAGCTAGATAGCATAGTGGATAGAGCACCGGCCCTGGATTCAGGAGGACCTGAGTTCAAATCCAGCCTCAGGTATTTAACACTTACCAGCTGTGTGACCCTGGGCAAGTCACTTAACCCCAATTGCCTCACAAAAAAAAAAAAAGAAAAGAAACGAAATAATGTAGAGTGAAATGAGCAGAACCTAGAGAATACTCTATACAGTAACAGCAATATTGCTCGAAGAATAACTGTGAAAGACTAAGTTATTCTGTGTATTATAAATACTGAAATCAACTACAAAGGATGTGTGAAGGAAGATGCTATTTACCTTTAGAGAAAGAACTAGTAAATAGAAGTATATACAGTATGGCTATCTCTATTTATCTCTATCTCTATCTCTACCTCTCTCTCTGTCTCTGTCTCTCTCTGTCTCTCCCTCTCTGTCAAATGGTGGCCTTCTGTAGTGCACGTTGGGGAGGGTGGAAGGGAGACAGTTTGGAACTTAGAATATAACAAAAATTAAAAAAAATATTTGGTAGAATTCACTCATGAATCCATCTGGTCCTGGATATTTTTTTTTTTACAGAGCTCATTGATATTTTGTTTAATTTCTTTTTCTAAGATGAGGTTATTTAAATATTCTATTTCCTTTTCTGTTAATCTGGGCAACATGTTTTTGTAAATATTCATCCATTTCACTTAGATTGTCAGATTTATTGGCATATAATTGGGCAAAATAGCTTCTAATAATTTCTTTAATTTCCTTTCATTGGTGGTGAATTTACCCTTTTCATTTTTGATACTAGTAATCTGGTTTTCTTTCTTTTTTTCTTAAATAAAATTAACTAATGGTTTATCTATATTCTCCCCCTAAAGCTTTACTTATGGTCTTAAAGAGTTGCCTTGAGATGCAGAGAAATTAAGGGAAACAGGGAAGGGAACATTTACTTATTTATTTATTTATTTATCTATCCATTTATTTAGTTTATTCATTCATTCACTTATTTATCTATCTATTTATTTATTCATCCATTTATTCATTCATTCATTCATCTATTAATCAATCAATCAATCAATTAATTAATTAATCTATTTATTTATTTATTTATTTTGAGGCAGTTGAGGTTAAGTGACTTGCCCAGGGTCAGACAGCTAGTAAGTGTCAAGAGTCTGAGACCGAATTTGAACTCAGGTTCTCCTGACTCCAGGGCCGGTGCTATACCCACTGCGCCACCTAGCTGCCCCGACATGCATTTATTATACATCTATAATGTGTCATTCACTGTGCTAAGCACTTTATAAGTATTATCTCACTTGATAGGTTGATAATTGATGATTTGATAATTATCTATGTGACTCACCCATGGTCACATAGCTGGTATGGACTTGAACAGAAGATTTCCTGCTTCTAAGGCTAGCCCTTTATCTACTATGTCTCTCTGTTTCTTTTTAGTCTCAGTTTTTATCATTTTATGTTATCTTGCTGACTCACAATGAGCTTGCAATGCACCAGAACCCTCAGATTGTTTTCATAGAAAGTATTTCCTATTTTTCCCTGTCCATATTTATGTAGTTGATTTTAAAAAATCTCAAGTGTATAGTACTTATTATACTAAATTTCATCTTCTTGCTTTTGGTCTATTGTTCTAGCTTATATGGGCAGGAGAAAATAGTTAGGAAATAATTCATATGAAAACAATCTGGATCTTGAAAGCTCTGGACAAATTTGCTTTTTTTTTGTGGGGCAATGGGGGTTAAGTGACTTACCCAGGGTGGGTCACACAGATAGTAAGTGTCAAGTGTCTGAGAATGGATTTGAACTCAGGTCCTCCTGAATCCAGGAGTAGTGCTTTATCCATTGTGCCACCTAACTACCCCCTCCAAATTTGCTTTTAAAAATTCTCTTCACACCAAGGGAAAATATTTCTAATCTATCAAGGAAGATAAGTATTAGGTAATAGTGGTAAAACTGAATTGTTTCAGGGCAGCTAGGTGGTGCAGTGGATAGAACACCGACCCTGGATTCAGGAGGACCTGATTTCAAATCTGACCTCAGACACTTAACACTTACTAGCTGTGTGACCCTGGCAAGTCACTTAACCCCAGTTGCCTCACCAAAGGAAAAAAAAAAACTGAATTGTTTCATGAGGTTTTCCTTGATTATGATTTGTGGCATTTCTAGATTGATGTCAAATATTTGGATATTTGGTGCTATAGAGTCCAAATATATGTGTGATGATTAACTTATTTTATAAATCTTTATAACTGGATGTTTTGGGGTTGTTCAGTGACAATGCACGTGTATGTGTGTTTGACACGAGATGGACAGACATAGAAATTAGGTAAGGAGAAATGAGATTCTTTTTTCTTGATATTATGAATCTGGGGTTTCAAACAATACCACATTAGCATTCATATTGAAACATTTTTCTTTCTTTTTGAAAAAGAGAACTTCTTAAAAATTCAGAAAATATAAATTTAGAGTGGAAAAATATAAAAAGGCCTTCTATTTTCCCATGCTATCAAAAGAGATTTAAGAAAAAAATAATTTCCTTTCACTTTATTTTCTTTAAAAAATGTCCTTTTTTATTTTTAAGTCCAGACCTTTAAAAGCTTTTCTGGTTAAGGTGTTCTCAGGCCAGGAAAAATGGTTATAAACAACACTTGTGGTATGTTTGTAGCAGAAAGTGATGTAGGATTTAATGGGTGGAGGCTTTTATGGATGAGTTAATAGGCAGCCAAACAAATGTACTTACTTTCCTGAGAATATTAAGGGGAGCTATAAGTGGAGAGGGCTTCAAACAATGAAAACACAGGCCAAATTATGGCTGAGTAGCTTCTTGATTGGCAAACACTGAGCTCTTTAATTAGGACTCAGCCTGTTACTTCTCCTTGCTGAAGCAGTGAAAACATTTTAAACAGTGAGTAAAGGGGAAGCCTTTGACATGACTTATGTCATCCTAGGAAAAGGGTGAGATTGTTTCTTACAGAGATCTAAGTCCTTCTGTAGATGGTAATCTGTCAATATACCCCAGAATCACACAACCTTAGAGTTGGAAGGGACTTTAGAAGTTATCTATTTAAAAAATTTTTTTTTTTTTGGTGAGGCAATTGGGGTTAAGTGACTTGCCCAGGGTCACACAGCTAGTAAGTGTCAAGTGTTTGAGGCCAGATTTGAACTCAGGTCCTTCTGACTCCAAGGCCGGTGCTCTATCCACTGCACCACCTAGCTGTCCCCTTTAGAGGTTATCTAGTCCAACCTATATCGGAATAAGAATTGTCTCTGCAATATCCTTAGAAAGAGATTGTCCAACCTTTGAATACCTTCACCTCTTCACCTCCTTTACCTCTTGAGACAGCCCATTCAACTTTTGGACAACCCTCATTGCTAGGGAGTCTTACCTTACATCAAGTCTAAATCTGCCTCTCTGTGACTTCTAGTTATTGTTTCTTAGCTCTGTCTCCTGGGTTCACATAGACCAGGTCCAATCCCTGTACTACATGATAGCTTCTCAAATACTTAAAGACAACAGTTATGTTTGCCTTTTCCTACTGTTTTTTATTTACACATTAGTCATGTTGTGAGAGAAGAATCAGAACAAAAGAAAAAAGCACAAGAAAGAAGAAACAAACAACAACAACAAAAAAGCAACAAATAAAGTGAAAATAGGATGCTTCAATCTGCATTCAGATTCCATAGTTTTTTTCTGGATGTGGAGATCATTTTTCACCATGAGTCTTTTGGCATTGTCTTGGATTATTGTATTGCCGAGAATAGCTAAGTCTATTACAGTTGATCATCACAGAATGTTATTGATACTGTCTGTGTACAATGTTCTCTTGGTTCTGTTCATTTCACTCAGTATCAATTCATGTAAGTCCAGGTTTTTCTGAAATCTGTCTGCTTATCATTTTTCATAGCACAACTGTATTCCATTACATTCACATACCACAACTTGTTTAGCCATTCCCCAATTGATGGGCATCCCTCATTTTCCAATTCTTTGCCACCATAAAAGAGTAGCTATTAATATTTTTGTCCATGTGGGTCCTCTTTTCTTTTTTTATGATTTCTTTTGGATATAAACCTAGTGGTAGTATTGCTGGGTCAAAGGGCATGCACAGTTTTATAGCCTTTTGGGCATGGTTCCAAATTGGTTGGGTCAGTTCACACCTCCACTAACAGTATTAGTATTAGTATTCTAATTTTCCCACATCTCCTTCAACATTTACCATTTTCCTTTTTTGTCATATTAGCCAATTGGGTAGATGTGGGGTGGTATCTCAGAGTAGTTTTTTTTTTTTTTTGGCAGGGCAATGGGGCTTAAGTGACTTGCCCAAGGTCACACAGCTAGTAAGTGTCAAGTGTCTGAGGCTGGATTTGAACTCAGGTACTCCTGAATCCAGGGCCGGTGCTTTATCCACTGCGCCACCTAGCCGCCCCTCAGAGTAGTTTTTGTTTTGTTTTGTTTTTTTTTTGTTTTGTTTTGTTTTGCAGGGCAATGAGGGTTAAGTGACTTGCTCAGGGTCACACAGCTAGTAAGTGTCAAGTGTCTGAGGCCGGATTTGAACTCAGGTACTCCTGAATCCAAGGCCACTGCTTTCTCCACTGTGCTACCTAGCTGCCCTCCCCTCAGAGTAGTTTTAATTTGTATTTCTCTAATCAGTAGTGATTGAGAACATTTTTTCATATGGCTGTAGATAACCTTAATTTCTTCATCTGGAAACTTGCCTGTTCATATCCTCAATCAGTCTTTTAATGTCATATTCTCTGGTTCTCTTATAACTTGGTTACTCTCTTCTAGACATTCTATAGCTAGTGTATGTCTTTCTTAAAATGCCTAGCTCTGAATAAATAACTATTAGCTCCTTTACTCTGGACCTTCTGATTCTCTTATTGAAGTCTAGGATGTTAATAGCTATGTTGTTTGCCATGTCATTGTTTTTTTTTTTTTTTTTAATTTTTTTGGTGAGGCAATTGGGGTTAAGTGACTTGCCCAAGGTCACACAGCTAGTAAGTGTTAAGCGTCTGAGGCCGGATTTGAACTCAGGTACTCCTGAATTCAGGGCCAGTGCTCTATCCACTGTGTCACCTAGCTGCCCTCAAAAGTACTTTTTCTGCCTCTTATAGCACTAAACTGTTCCATAGGAAAAGGACCTAAAGTTCCTTTTCAGTACCTTACATCATGTTGACTCTTTTTGAGCTTGCAGTCTACTAAAATCCTTCATCTTTTTCATAGGAACTATTGTCTAGACACATCTTTCTCATCCTCTACTTATAAAGTATTTTTTTTTAAACTTAGGTTTAGTACTTACAGTCTCTGCACTAGTTTGGTTCTGAAACTCAAAGAATAGAAATGTAACCATACCCATTTCTAATATAACTGTAGTGTTTATTAATAATATGCAAACTGCCAAAAGAACATTTATTCCCTAAAAAAGGATACAAAGAGGAATGAGATTCTGATCTACATCCATCCTTCAGTCCTAGTCTTGTTCTGCTCCTGGGGAAATTAAGGGGCATATGTAACTGCAACTCAGGAAATTGGCTGTGTCCAGAATGATAGACCAAATCAGAATAGAAGTGAGTAGTTATTAGACAAAGGAAATCTGGAGCTTTTTACAAATTCAAAAAGGGTTAGCAGATATCCACAACCTTTAAATATACCAATAGGTCAGAGAAGACTTAGGAGGGGTTAGTAGAATTCCTTTGGCATCAGAGGATACACTTATGGATTCATCAGTCATTGTAATGTTTCTGTTAATCTATCCTTTATGTCCCTCTGTGGGAAGAGGCCCAGTTTAGTGAGCCTTTATTAAGTTAAGTGACAAGAAAGATCATCTTTCCCTCACCTCCTTACAGAGTGGAACACACTAGACAACTCAGTGGCACAGTAGATAGAATGCCAGGCCTAGAGTCAGGAAGACCTGAGTTCAAATATAGATTCAGACACTTACTAGCTTTATGACCTTGGGCAAGTCACTTAACCTTTGTTCGCCTCAATTTCCTTATCTGTAAAATGGGGATAATAATAGCACTTACCTTCCAGGGTTGTTGTGAGCATCAAATGAGATAATATTTGCAAAGAGCTTAGTACAGTTACAGTGACACAGTGGGCACTTAATAAGTCTTTCCTTCCTCTCTTCCTCCCTTCCTTCCTTCCCTCCTTCCCTCCTCCCTTCCTCCCTTCTTCCTTCCCTCCTTTCCTCCTTCCTCCCTTCTTTCATTCCTTCCTTCTCTCCTTCCTCCTTTCCTTCCTTCCTTCCTTCCTTCCTTCCTTCCTTCCTTCCTTCCTTCCTTCCTTCCTTCCTTCCTTCCTCCCTTCTTTTCTTCCTTCCTTTGTTCCTGTTATCTCATTTGGTCCTCACAACAACCCTGTGAGATAGGTGTTATTATTATCCCCATTTTAAAGATGAGGATACTGAAGCTGAGAGAGGCTAAGTGCTCATGATTACACAGCAAGTTAATGTCTGAAGCTGGATTGGAACTGAAGTCTTTCTGACTCCAAGTCCAAGAGTCTATCCACACTCCTACCTGTCTCTATAAGGAAAGTCGGTTTGGAATAGTGGAGAGGGTACTAGACTTGGAGTCAGGAAGATCTGGGCTCAGATCATGCCTCTGACACTGTGACTAGGGGAAATGAACTGTCTCAGTTTTCTCATCTTCGAAATGGGCAGTTGGTCTTAGTGACTTCCAAGATATCTTCTAGCTCTAATCTATGGGTGCTTACACTAACAACATCAAAGGATTGTTTTGAGGAAGGTGCTTTCCAAATCTTAAAACACTGTATATATACAGGAATGTGAGTTTTGATGATGATAACATTAAGAACAATGAAAATAATTCTCTATGTTTGTATGATGCTTTAAAGTACAAAAGCTATCTTTCTTGTATTATTTCATTTTATCCTTTTAACTATGCAATGGTTGTCCCCATTTTATAGTTGAAGTGTCTGGGATACAGAGAGATTAAATGAACCACTTTAAATCATACAGCTAGTAAAGAGTAGTGCTGGATTAGGACTCAAGACGTGTTTGTCCTGTGTTGTCCTTCAAGTCCAGTGCTTTGTACATTCTACTGATGCCGAACTTGGCCGATGATGTTCATGAAAGTGATAGGGGAATTTTATTTTGGAAAAAAAATGCTTACTCTTATTTTATTTCCTTTCTTTAAGTGACTTTAGGTTAAGGACTCAAAGACCACAAGGCTTAAAAGTCTTATGATCATCCAGTTTAGGGCTGAGTAAAAAAAAAAGTCAGGCACCACTGATCTGGAGGGATCCAAAAGGATGTGAATTGACGCAGGTATGCTAGTTGTTAGAACAACCTCCCATAGCTCCCATCTGCTGCAATTGCATATGAGACAAGGTTCCTGTTTTTTTCTTAGTTTCATATATTTATAGTTCAGTCTGCCTTTAATGTTCCTTTTGAGCAATTGTATATATTTGAGTAATAATATTACTGAATTCTATGAATGCATTTACATAATTAGGGTCTAATAGGAACAAGCATAAATTTAATGTGAATCTTAGTCCTTAAGTGTTTTTCAATTTACTGATTAATATTGTCCCCTCAAGTGGAACTTTGTCTGCCACAACCTGTTAGGGGGCCTCTTTCTGAGAGCATTCCATAGCTGTAATGATAGAATTTTCAGTTTTGGAGACTAAAGAGGAATAGATGAGTAATTCTAGTTAAAGTTGTTTCCCAGATTGAATGAGGTAGAAGTTTGGGCCTATTAACTTATGAAACCTTGCACTTTTCCACATAAGTCTCCACATAAAGCTAAGCTTGCCAATTTCACCTTTAGGGCCATCCATTATTCTAACAGCCTAATTATCTATTTTATCTCTATTTCCTCCATTCCTTTCAGGCAAACCTTGCTATCCCCTTCATCAGATTCTACCACTTTCATCCCTGTACTTGTTCTCAAACTACTTCCTGTAACTGGAGTATCCTTTAAATACTCTGCCTCTTGAAATCCTACTTGATTTAGTGGTATTGGCCAGTAACATTGACTGTCTACTTAACTATGAGGCCACCATATTTATTTATAGAATTTCACTCCCTTCCCCTTTTAATTCAGAAATGAAGAGTTGCTGGGTGGGGCAGGGGATTTTGGAGGAAGAGAGGAAAAGTTCATTATATAGCTCCCAGTACTCCTGATGGGGTGAACCAGAGGGAACAGGGGACTCTAGGAGTAAGGTTAATCTCAACATATTTTGCTTGGAAATCTTAATTAGAGCAATCAAAAGTATTGCTTCCTGTCTTCCAGCACACGTTCTATAACAATAATTCACATTCATATAATGCTTTATGGTTACAAAGAGATTTTTATTTCAAGCCAATTGAACTAGTTATGACTCTTTAACTGATCTTACCAAGTGTTCTGAGTAGGCTGGCTCTGGATTGTTTTGGACACGAGGGAGAAAAAAAATGCCTCTTTTCATCTTCTCTTTCAATTCTCCAAAGTGTCTTGACATAATCCTTAAAAATGGAAAGTTTAGCAACAAGTTTAATGTGCTCTTCTTGGGGAAAAATCATGCAAGTATGACAATGAGAACCACCAGCTCTCAACATGAGAATGCAGGTGGCACTTATAGGCCCCTGGGTCTATTTGTGACAGTAGAGATGCAGTAAAGCCCTCTGAGGAAGGCCATGCTCTGCTTATCTTTCAACCGAGGCAAAGTACTTTTGGGGCACTGAGGTATTTTTTAGATGCCTGAAATAGTTACTGCAGTTTCCAAAGGTGCCTGACTTATGATCCGTGAGTAAAATAGGCCCTGAGAGAAGCTGGCTCAAAAATCAGTAGCATGAATTACATAATAAACTTCCCTTCAGCTTTACATGGGGAAATGGTTTGATACAAAATTAATTTAATCCTCTCTGTAGTTAGGCACTTTAAGTCCTTCTGAGTACAGTACTTTTTTGGAGATCTATGTTTGCTAAAAGCAGATGGTTCAGTTAATTCCTTGGTCCAGAACAGATTTTTTTTTTTTTTTGGTGGGGAGGTGTGTGTGTGTGTGTGTGTGTGTGTGTGTGTGTGTGTGTGTGTATAAAATCCATGAGAAAGGAGTCACTTCTATCTCAAAAGGTTCAATAACAAAATATACTAAGTAAAAACACTGGATGATGAATGTGTAGGTAGGAAAAGATCCTGAACACTGAGGAAAAAGCACCCCATAAATCTCATGAGTAAATATGTTTGCCAGAGGTATATACGCTCAGCTCTGTAGAAAAGAGTAAGGCATAACTTTTCTGAGAGTTCTCACAAGAGTCAAAGGCAATTTATTCACTAACCTCTGTTCTGCTCAATTATTTGGTATATTCTTTTGGTTTAGGTGCTATAAAGTCAAGTACTCGCTGAATAATAATTAAATGAAGAGGCAATGGAAAATTTCTGACATCACCAGCAGTGTGGTCTAGTGTCTAGATTTTGGACTGGAAGTTAGGAATCTTATGCTTTTCCTTGATCCAATAAAGTTGGACATTGGGAGGGTTAAACAAGTCAAGGATCTTCCTAGGGTATAGTTGGCTGAGGGAGAAGGGGTATGCAATTGGAAGCCCAACAAAGGGTACATCTAATACTATTTTTTAATGAATGCACATAATTTTATGTCATGGGGATTCAAGCACAACACCCTATGATCCTGAATGGATAGAATTCTTATCGTAATGATCAAGGGCAGGGGCAAGAATTCTTACACACAAATTGCAGGTCACAGAGTCTAGCAAGTGAATGACCAATGCCAGGTAAGCAGTAATGACTGTTGTTTGTTTTTTTACTCACCATTTATATGTAATCTATTTAAATTCTCAGAGCCCTTATCCCAACTTTTACTTGGGTTTTAGTAGATTTGGTCCCCAAATTGTTCGTGGCTATTCCTCTTCTCAGATTCCTAGAGGTAGTCCTGAAGGGAGTGGGGTATCTTTCTAATTTAATGGGTTCAAGTTTCTATTCATATCTATTTGACATGCTATCAATCTCTAGTTATAGTTAATATCTCCCCTATATTATTGACCTGGTGATTAACACCCCAATATAATTTAACCAATTAACATCAATTAGATTTTACAAAGGAATATTTGCTAAGAAGATATATCAAGAATCAAAGCCCCAAAACATCTCCCCAGAAGCAAGAACACTCTTAATCCTATACCACCTTATTTCCTGGGAAGAGTAGGCTCAAATTGAAAAGCTGCTGAAAAGCATTCATTCCACCAAGTTCCTTTTGGAATGTAACATAGCTGTTGGACAAGTTATTTTCTTGCTGCAGGACACACTGTCTCAGGTGTCATATTGATCAGCTGCTGTGCTAGGTTAAACAGGTCGTTCCTTGGGATGTGGTGTTCTTCACTGGGTGAGGTGGACATTTGTTCCTGTGTTCTTGGTGGCTCTCTTGACCTTTTGACACTTACAATATCATAGCTCTTTTTCTCCCATAGTGGGGGTGGGAATAGGGAAATGGGAAAAGTGGGAGGGGTAGAAAAAGTCTGGAGAGTCAGGATGAGGCCCAGAATAGAATGAAGACAGGGCTATTCTGGGAAAGATCCACCAATCAGAAGAAGATGCTACAGGGATAGAGTGAATGTCCAGGATAAGGAAGCCACAGGGACAGAGTGAACTTCCAGTGTGAGAAGGCTGTTCTGGCATGGTGGAGAGAGAGTACAGAGGGTTAGTTAGGACTGTAGTTGAGAGAATAATATCTTCACCTAACCATAGTCAAGGGGAGGGAGTGGGGGAGGAGGACAGAGAGAGAGACAGAGATAGAGATAGAGAGAGAGACAGAGAGAGAGACAGAGAAACAGAGAAACAGGGACAAGGAGTCCAAAACAGAGAGAGAGAATTTGTTTGGTTGAAACTTTTTTTGTACAAACTCAGTTCTGGCTCAGCAGCTAACCAAAAGACTATTTCTTTACCATGTAGAAAGCAGACAGGAAACAATTACTGAAAACCAGGGAATACTTCTTCACTCCACAACATCATGTACTTATAGAAGAGGTAGGCTCATCTAGCCTTTATGTAGGGTATTGCATCAGGCCAAGAATGCTTCTAAGGACTGGAATCTCTTTGGCTGTTCCCCATTACATATATCTCAGCATGATATACTTATTTGCCTAGAAGCAAAACATGCTAGAACTGAGAGGGACCTTAGAAATAATTTAGTTCAATGCTGTCATTTTATAAATGATAAATCCAAGCCCCAGAGAGGCAAAGTGATTTACTAAGCTAGTTAGTTACAAATCTAGGATCAAATTTAGGTCTCTCTAGCTCCACCCATTTAGCCAAATGCCATTTCTAAAATACCATGTATTGCAAATGGCATGTTGCCTCTTTGTATTAGGTTTCCGACTTTGAAGATTTTTTTTTAACCTCGAAGTCTCTCTGCTTTTCTTCATTTTCCTTCAGTCTTCAGTTTTACCTTGGGTCACTTCTTTAGCCTTGAAATGTCCTTCCACATTTCCAACTCCTTTTCATTTTTACTTTTTCCTTTACTAATCTGAGCATGTAGCAGTGTCATTGACTCTGCCTGGCTCTCTGCTCTGCAGGAAGAGCATGAGTAGGAGGAAAGAAAGAAAATCAATCCTGGATATACTCTTGTGTCTTTGATGCTGCTAGAAGCCTTCTTTTATGCTTGATTCTTAACTCTGATTATTTGCTTGAACCATAGCAGAGGATATAGGGTCTGGTACAGCTAGAACTGAGGTCTTTTCATCTGCCCCGCCAAATAAGGAGACAGATAATATACCAGCAGAAAGGGCGTTTTGGAGAGTGGCCAAAGTGAAAGCTTGCACAACTTTTTTGTATCTTGGGTAAGTCAGCTTTTTAAATTGAGAAGTTGGCTTCTTATGCTAGGGATATTCTTTCCTTAATGAACATTGTTCAGGAATGAGTTAAGGATTTTTGCATTTACAACCCTGGGACAGGGTAACTAGCAAGTATTAGCTTAATGATAATAGGGAAGCTTCTTAAAAGTATAGCCAGCCAGTGTTTTAGTTCATAGCTAGGGTACTTGTATGGTAGTCTGTCATGGAGCCCATACCCAAAGCCTTTCCAGCTTATAAAGACTTTTAGAATCAATATTGCATGGGCTTGGCTTTGGTCAATACAGAGGCATCTATGGATCATGCTGAGACATTGGAAGAGGACTTAGTAAATACTAAATGTAATTGAATTTGATGGGGGCACCAGAAAAACCCCAATGGCAGCATAGAATAATGGAGTAACACTGGGATGAGAATAAATAGTCCTGGATTCTACTCTCTACTCTTCTAGATACTAAATAACTAGATATGTGACTTTGAACAATAATTTCACTTCCCTGGGCCATGATTTCCACATGTGAAAAATGAGGAGCTGCTAGAACCTGCATTAGATAGAGTATTGGGCCTGAAATCAGGAAGACTTATTTTCCTGAGTTCAAATCTGGCTTCAGACACTTCCTAGCTGTGTGACCCTGGGCAAGTCACTTAACTGTGTTTGCCTCAGTTTCCTTATTTTTTTTTGCGGGGCAATAAGGGTTAAGTGACTTGCCCAGGGTCACACAGCTAGTAAGTGTCAAGTGTCTGAGGCCAAATTTGAACTCGAGTCCTCCTGAATCCAGGACTGGTGCTTTATCCACTGTGCCACATAGCTCTCCCAAAGTTTCCTTACTTGTAAAATGAGCTGGAAGAAATGGCAAACCCCAGTATCTTTGCCAAGAAAACCCCAAATGGGGTCACAAAGAATTGGACATGACTGAAATGACTGAACAATAACAAAAGATGAGGAAGTGGTCAATACAGTTTCTAAGTTCCCATCCAGCTTTAGCATTCCATGAGTCTATGGGCTCTAAAATATAGACACTACCTTCTGTCGTCTTTCCATCATAACTTTATTCCTTTGATCCCTGTCATTCTTCAAGGGGTCCTTATTAAAAGGGAAATACTTTGAGATGAGGTTGTTCCTTGAACCACTATCACTACTAGATTCGCAATCTGTTAACATCTTAACAGGGCTAATTGAAATGGGATCTAGGATGTGGATTCTTGAAGTTGGAATGCCGAGATGAAGGAAAGGGGCACTGGCAGAAATATAGGATGGGCCAAAGATGAACTTTAACTACACTTTTCACCTGTTCCCCATTTTGTCTCTAAGGCCAGTTTTGACTACATCATGCCCAAGTGAAGCTCTAGGTCCTTGCCATATACCCTTAGAGCTGCCACTTCCCTTCCTCTCCTCCCTTGATAATCTACAACGACATCACCAGCCATGATGAAAGATGTTCTCTAACCCATATAAGATTAAGGTGGGGGGAGGATAATGAACAGTCTGTGCCTGGAGATGGAGAAAAGATGATTAGTAGGAAAAAAGGGTACTATTGATAGTTCACTTATTGGAGGGCCTAACTCTCCTGAGGGTAAAAGAATGAATAACTTGGAATCACTGCTGTTGGCATAGTAATGAACCATTATCTCCAGGAAACTAGCTTCAGGAAAAAACCAACAACACCTCACAGAAAATATGTCAAAGATGACATGAAGTCAATCAAAGGAAAACTTAAAAAACAGAAACCAGACAGTAAAACCTTTTATGATGGTAACTGGAAAAGAAATTAAGTGTACCTCTGCTAATTAAAAGGGCAACAGTAACAACAACAAAACGAAATATCTATCAGTTTATAGATAAAAAACATGCATTCAGATGGCATAGTGGCAGCTAGGTGGCAGAAGGGATAAAATGCCTGGACCCAGAGTCAGGAAGACCCAAGTTCAAATATGGCCTCAGACACTTCCTAGATTTATAATCATGGGAAGTCATGTAACTGCTTTCTTTGCCTCAGTTTCCTCATCTGTAAAATAAGAATAATAATAATACCTACCTCCCAGGGTTGTTGTGAGGATCCAATGAGATAGATAATAATTATCTTTGGTTCCAAAGGTTTGTCATGCTGGGGTGGGAGTGGGGATAAGCTCCCACTCTCTATAAAATGCTTCAATAGCGTGCGTCTCAAATAGCCTCTGACAACTGAAGCCCAACTCCTGGCCTTCTTGTGGCGGAACTGTTTCTACTAACAGGAGAAGGGGCGAAGGCGAGTCACTGGCACCTTAAAACCAATCACTTCGGGCGGGTGGGGCTCATTAGTCTTGGCAGGCAACCCGCCTAGGGGACGGAAACCCTGATTTTAAACCTCCTCTGCCTTGTGGCTATATCCACATATGGGAAAGGCTTCGGGAGTTAACCCCGAGGAAAAATCAGGACTCAGAGTCCCTTAGGCAGTTGGATGTTGGACATCACATCCCTCTGGCAACTCCTGCAGCGGCACTGGTACCAAACTGTACTGGCTCTGCCTCTCCTTTGGATCCACCAATGTCGCGGAGAGGGAAAACTTGCTGCATGGGCAACAGCTTGTTTTCCGTATTGATCTGCCCAGGCCAGCGCCCTGGAGAGGACACTCCAGCTACTCCTCATGGGGTAGATATAACCATGGGATGTGGCAGTTACCGGTTATAAGTCACTCAGGATTTGCGGCTCCTGTATCGGACTGCACAGCCACACTGTGGCCTGTGGCTCTTCAAGGTGCTGATCCATGGTCATCCGCGACTGGTGGAGGCCTACTTTACTCTATTATTATTGGATTTCCATGACTTTGGTGTGACCCTACTTATAATTTTATTTAAGGATAATTTAGAAATGAGGAAGTGCTAACAATTTTGACTACTTTTGTGCATCTTTGTACCAAAAGTAGTAATTATCACTAACTGCTACTTTTTGTTACTATTTATGACTACTGGGATAAATTGGACCATTTCTTTTTTTTTTTTTGTGAGGCAATTGGGGTTAAGTGACTTGCCCAGGGTCACACAACTAGTAAGTGTCAAGTGTCTGAGGCCGGATTTGAACTCAGGTACTCCTGAATCCAGGGCCGGTACTCTATCTACTGTACCACCTAGCTGCCCCTAGGACTATTTCATTTTGATCCTTAAGTTACACCTTAATTTGTTTGGAATGTGGGCATTATTTTAAAAACTATGTGGTGTGTGTTCTCTACAATAAAATGCCATCCCAATATATAATAATAATTTTAAAAGAACCCTTCTCATATTATAATTTTGCCTAGGGCTGAACCTGCAACAGAAGAAAGTAATTTCCAAAAGCATGATAAGGTGATGGTACTGATAACATTGGAGAGGGCCCAACTCCAAGAACTATAGACATTTGAAAAAGTAACTTGTTTGTATTGAAAACACTGCTCATCAGAAAAGACAGAAGCCTGTTTTTGCTCTTTTCAGAAAAGGTGAAAGTCTATGTATATGTGTATGAGTGCTTCTGTCTATGTTCAGAATGAACTTTTCAGAAAATGATTTAGCATCATGCCATGTGGCAGTTACTATGGCAACAATGTATTTTTTGTAGCTAGTGTTAAATGGTGGTACAACAACATGTAAATTAGGAATAGAGGAAAATTATGGCTGCTTCCTTTGGGCTTTGTTATGGTTCTTTCTCCAAGATAGTCTCTGAGTGGATTCTCAATTATTAGAATTTTGTTTTTGAAAGCTAGCAGGAGCAGTAGAGAGGTCAAGCAACTTTCCCAAGGTCAGACAGCAGCAGAGCTTGCATTAGAACTTAGCTTTCCTTTGCCATACAGTACTTTTCCAACTATACCACAGTGCCTTTCCCAGACACAATACTGCAAAATGCTAATTTCATATACTTGTCAGAAATTTTAAAAGGAAATAACTTACAAGGTTGCTGTTAGTTGGCCATACTCCTGTTAATTTCTTGAATAATATTGATTTTTCACCTAGGGATGATTGATTTCCAACTTAAACAAAAACAAAATAAGCAAAGAATATTTCTGACCTTATTCTCATTGCCTGTATTGGCAAAACTCAGTGTGCCTAAAGGTTGACAGAAATAAAGCAAGCTATCTGCCTGAAAGCTGTGTAGTGTTAATAAAATGAATATTAAATGAATGTTTTCTGCTAAACAAAAAAGCAAAATGGAACAACTCCTCATTCCAAACAAAACGACAAACAAAAATCCTCACCATAACCATTTTGGTAGGTATTAAAATATAAGACTTTAGAAGGCAGGTTCTCTGTCTACTTGATCTTTTTTCAGTTCCTTAAGGTATGTCCTTGGTCTTCTCCTCTCTTACATGTTCTTCATTGGTGACCTCATCTACTCCCATGACTTTAGCTGTCTCTTCTATACAGATGACTCCCAATACCTCCAACTTTTCCTGGGCTCCACTATTAGATACCCAATTGCTTGCTAGATAGCTATACATGGAGATCCTACTTGCATCTCAAACTTAATGTATCTAAAATTGAGCTCCTATTTCCTATAAAACATTCCCCTCCCTCTAACTTTTTAAAAAGCCTTTACAAGGGGATATTTACTGAGGAGATAGATTAAGGACAGAAGTGCAACAGCGTTCACCCAAACTGGGGAACTCACTTGCCCCTTGGAAGAGTGGGCTTAAGCTTAAAATATTTGAAACATTCCCTCAATCCCAAACCAAAGGGCATTTCCTGGCCTTGGGACTCCTCCCTTCATAGAGTCCCCACTGTTTACTTCTGAGTATAACAGCCAGTTGCTTTATGAGTTGCTCTGATGCTTGAAGACATGTTGTCTCAGCAGCTTTGAAAATTCATGACTGGTCTTGGTTAAATAGGTTGGACAAACTAGCAGGGCAAGCTTGGACAAGCAGTCAGGGTTTGTTCTTTACTGGGCTTGGTGGATATGGCAGCTACTGGCAGAGTCAGTCCTACTTGCTCCAATTTCTAGACGTCTGATGACTCTTCTACTATTTCAGAAATGGGGAATTGTTTCATTTTGCTTTTTGGTTTAGTAGAAAACATTCAGGTTGAAACCTGGTCCACTCTGGCTCTGGATACTCACTCATCTTTCTAGGTCTCTCTTGACTTTTGTGATTGCATTTCTAACTTCCTTTGATTCCTGTCCTTTCATCAGAAATGCTTGAAAGTTCTCTTTTAATTTGAGACTCTTTTCTAGGGGATCACACTAAGCTTGCAAGGTAAGATATTCTTGGTTAAAAGCCTGTATATTTTGTCATTTGGAAAATTACATTAAAAAATTTCTCTCATTTTTGAAAGATTATGCCAGGTCTTGTGTGATCCTGACTGTGATTCTTTGGAACTTGAATTGATTCTTTCTATATGCTTGTAGTATCTTTTCTTTAAAGTAGGTGCTCTGGATTTTGACTATGATTTGGAACTTTTCCTATTGAGATTCCTCACAGGAAGTGATCTATAGATTCTTTCTAATTTCAATTGCCTTCTGGTTCTAACAGATCTGGGCAGTTTAAACTTATGATTTCCTGAACTGTAGTATACAGACTTTTTTTTTTAGTCATGGTTTTCAGAGAATCTAATGATTCTTTTTTTTTTTTTTTGGGTAAGGCAATTGGGGTTAAATGACTTGCCCAGGGTCACATGACTGGTAAGTGTCAAGTGTTTGAGGCCTGATTTGAACTCAGGTCCTCCTGACTCCAGGGCCAGTGCTCTATCCACTGTGCTACCCAGCTGCCCCGAATCTAATGATTCTTAATTTAATGATTAGTCTAATTATATCTCCCTTTGACCTCTTTTCTAAGTCAACTTTAAAAAAAAATCAGATATAACATTATTTGCTTCTTTTTTTTCAATCTTTTGACTTTTGATTTCCAATATTTCTTGTTATCTCAAGGAGTCATTGGTTTCTGTTTGATCTATTCTAGTTTTCAGAGAGTCAGTTAACTTGGGTAACATTTACAACTTTCTATTCTAAGCTATTTATTCTTCTTCCAAATCTTTCTTCAAGAGTTTTTTGCTTCTTTTTTAAAATCTCTTACTTCATTTCTTTTAGATATTTATTTAATTTTTGTGGAAAATCCAATTTTCTTTGAGATTTTGCTTGCAGTTGTTATGGGGTTATCCTCTCCTTGGAGTCATACCTTATCTCTGGTCATTTTTTCATCTTCTGTTGATTTCACTCTCATAATGTCCCATGAATTCATTTCTTTATTTCCATTCCCTTGATAATAATCCTAGTATGGGCCTTTATTTCTTTTCACTTGGACTCCAAACTTGTCTTCCAGACTTCAGTATATCCCATTCTTCATACCTGAGTAAACTTCCTAATTCATTGTTCTAATCATGCTACTCCTCACTCAAAAAACTCAACTGACTGTCCATTATATAAATATATAAATAAAGTATAAACTATTTTTTCCTGATTTAAAAGTATTTTATTATTTTCCAGTTACATGTAGAGATAGTTTTCAACATTTGTTTATATAAGATTTCCGATTTCAAAATGTTCTCCCTCCCTCCCCTCCCTCCCCCCCTCCCCTAGACAGCAGGTAATCTGATATAGGTTTTATATATATATATATATATAATAACATTAAACATATTTCTTCCTTAGTCATATTATAAGAGAAGAATCAGAGCAAAAAAAGAAAAAACCTCAAAAAAAGAAAAACAACAGCACCCAAAACAAAAGAAATAGTATGGTTCAACCAGCATCCATATTCCACAGTTCTTTTTATTTTTTTCTGGATTTGGAGAGCCTTTTCCATCATGAGTTCTTTGGAACTTTCTTTTGCCATTGTATTGGTGAGAAGAATCTAGTCTATCACAGTTGATCAACACACAGTGTTGATGATACTGTGTACAATGTTCTGGTTCTGCTCATCTCACTCATCATCAGTTCATGCAAGTCCCTCCAGGTTTCTCCGAACTCCTCCTGCTCATTGTTTCTTACAGCACAATAGAATTCCATTACATTCATATAGCACAACTTGTTCAGCCATTCCCCAATTGATGGGCAACCCCTCAATTTCCAATTCCTTGCCACCACAAAAAGAGCTGCTATAAATATTTTTGTACATGTGGGTCTTTTTCCCTTTTTTATGACCTCTTTGGGAAAAAGACCCAAAAGTGGCATTGCTGGGTCAAAGGGTATGCACAGCTTTATAGATCTTTGGGCATAATTCCAATTTGTTCTCCAGAATGGTTGGATCAGTTCACAGCTCCACCAACAATGCATTAGTGTTCCAATTTTCCCACAGCTTCTCCAACATTTATTATTTTCCTTTTTTTTTGTGATATTAGCCAATCTGATAGGTGTCAGGTGGTACCTCAGAGTTGTTTTAATTTGCATCTCTCTAATCAATAGTGATCTAGAGCATTTTTTCATATGGGAGTAGATAGCTCTGATTTCTTCATCAGAAAACTGCCTGTTCATATCCTTTGACCATTTCTCAATTGGGGAATGACTTGGATTCTTATAAGTTTGATTTAGTTCCCTATTTATTTTAGAAATGAGGCCTTTATCAGAAGTATTGGCCATAAAAATTGTTTCCCAGCTTTCTGCCTCCCTTCTAATTTTGGATGCATTGCTTCTGTTTGTACAAAGACTTTTTAATTTAATGTAATCAAAATCATCTATTTTGCATTTCATACTATTTTCTATCTCTTGTTTGATCATAAACTGTTCTCCTTTGCAAAGATCTGAAAGGTAGACTATTCCTGCCTCTCCTAATTTACCTATAGTATCACCTCTTATATCTAAATCATGTACCCATTTTGACTTTATTTTAGTATAAGGTGTAAGATGTTGGTCTATGCCTAATTTTTGCCATACTATCTTCCAATTTTCCCCCCAGTTTTTGTCAAATACTGAGTTCCTATCCCAGAAGCTGGAGTCTTTGGGTTTATCAAACAGTATATTACTAATGTAATTTACTACTGTGTCAAATATAAACTATTAATCTTGATATTTAAGACCCTTACTTTTAAAAAAGTATCTGTTACTGAAGTGAACACTTCGTTGGTTCTCCATAGTCTGGCTTCAATTTATCATTTTAGCATTGTTTTATAGAACTCTCCTATGAGTGAATCTTCTATTCCAGCTAAACTATACTTATTCCTCATTCTCATCCTGTCCTATCTTATATCTCTTTGACAAAGCCATCTACCATCACTAGAATATATGACCCACTTCTCTTTTCATCTTCATCTTTTTGAATTCCCTCTCTTCAGCACTGGCTAACACCTTCATAAAACCTTCTCTAACCTTTTCCTTCCATATTCTCCCTCAAGCAACCTGAAAGTAATCTTTGACCTTTGAAATATCTCATAATACTTTATCTGCATCTCTCTTTTGCAATGATCAAATCCTCCATTGTATCATTGGTATCTCCATTGCCAGACAAATAGGTTAATAAATATTGATTGATGTTAGTTATTATTTTTTTGGGAGGGGCAATGAAGGGCAAGTGACTTGCCCAGAGTAACACAGCTAGTAAGTGTCAAGTGTTTGAGGCCTTATTTGAACTCAGGTCCTCCTGAATCCAGGGCCAGTACTTTATCCACTGTGCCACCTAGCTGCCCTGATGATAGTTATTGGTACAAATGTCTTCCAAATGTCTTCCTAGCACTTCATTTGATTGTAAGCACATTATGACCAAGATCTCTTTCATTTCTATTTTTATATCTCCACTGCCCAGTACCATGCAATCAACAAGGCTTTGTACACAGTTGATACTTAATAAATATTTGTTGAGTTGACTTGAATAATTTTATGTTAGTGCTCATGGATTAATTCCAAATCCCATACATTTCTTCTGAGGATAGTGTTTTCTAGAGGTAACTCTTTTATTTGAGGCTCCTTCCTAACATGGGAGAGTTGGATATACTTTAGGGATGTCTAATTTTTTGCTTCATTGCCTCTCATGCAGGTGGAACCTAGGAAATTCAGTATCTGATAATCCTCCTAAATGTACCAGTACCTCTTTTTAAAGACTTCAAATTCACAGGGCTTCAAAATATTAATAAACTTTAATTGCATAATAAAGGATGTAGATGTAAGTTATATGTGTCCACAGAGAATGAAGAAACTTCCTGCCCCCCACACTCTTTGCTCCTTTTCAACATTGTTTCTGTCTACCCTCCTGAAAGTTGTTGCAGGTCCTTTCGGCCCTTATCAGTCTTCAGTTTTGTTTTACTGTTTCTTACTATTTTCCTTTTCTCCAGAAGGTTATATTAAGTATATCCTTTCCAGGTACCAGCACTAGGTGACTAACCTTTACAGAGGTTATATTGGAGTCTCATTTGGTAGTGATATACCCTTTACCTGTCTCCAGGGCACTGAATGTGTCTGGCATACTTCAAGTTTTTGATTCTTTTTGTCCTGTATTAAAGCCCTGCTCCACACAAAATGCTTCTAGATTGTTTTAGGAAAAATATCTTTTTTTGTCCAATTGAATAGATATATTTTATATTCAGGTTCAAACTGTCTCCTCTCTCCCTCAGTGCCTGGATGGTGTTCCTCTTATTTGTAGCAGCCTCTCCCAATGAGCCTTTTAGTGTTTGGAAGTTCAGAGACTGAGGGTCAGCTATTCACTACATTTATGTAAAAAATTTAAAAGCATTTAAAAACTTCTCCTTTCTATTGAGAGAAAAGAATATGAAATGCAGTTGAAGACAAATTGTACAATTTATTATTTTTTTAAAAGGAAAATAACGTGGCCTGGTAGAAAAGAATTAGTCTGGGATCTAGAATCTGTTTTCAGCTTCCTGATCCACTTTGGCACGTAGCAGTTGGAGAGGAAAAGAAAGAAATGGATTAGAATCCTGGCTTTGATACTTATTAACTATGTGGCTCTAAGAAATTCTCTTACCTTTTCTCAACCTCAGTTTATTCATCTGTAAAATGGTGATGATGATAATGCCTGTACTATCTTTCTTTTGAGGTTGTTATGAGGAAAGTTCTTTGGGAACTTTAAAGCACTATAGAAATGGGGGATATTTTTCTTACTCTCAATGTACATCATGATTTCCTACTACTTCTCTCCATTCATTTCTCTATTAGTTGGTTCACCTCAAGTTGTTCTTTTGAGACTTCCTAAGTGAACTAACTCTTGAGGAGTCTTGAAATAGAAGAGGAAGGCAGTATATGGTGTGAAATGAGGAAGTAATTCTGGGAGAATGGCATGGGAAGATTCTAGGAAAAGCTGAAGCGGTCCTATGTGCAGTTACAGCAAGCTGTGCAAATCAGGTAGGCACAATGTCCTCCAGGGGTCAGAATAGTATGTTCTCAACTGTACTGAAGGATCTGAATGGAAGTGATAGAAGTGAGAAAATGTGGGCTAAGAAGAGAGACTGAAAAGATTTTACAAATCTAAATCTGATCTAGAAGGCTAGGGGAATGAGGAAAGGGAGACAGTGATGTGGTCAGAAAATATATAAAGAAGATTGTTCTATTTTCAGAAAATGGTTTTCTGTACCAAAGGAAATAAAAATATCAAATCTAGCTCTTAAAATTAAGATATATATATGTGCAACTCAGCATCTATCTATATCTATGTATCTATTGCCATATATTTTCCCTAAAATGAGTCCTTATTCTATATTAAGCACAAGTTTTATATTAAATTGGGCTTATTTACTTGCTATCTGAGAAAATGACTGAGGGCTATTTACTGGGAGGAAAAAAACCCTCTGGAAAATTACATGTAGATACCACTTTAGATGATAAAAATGTTTTCTCCTTTCCCTAATGATTTTCAGAACTAAGGCAGAACTATGCAGATACTTAAAAGTTTCTCCTTGACATTTTAAGTTAAAGGCATCTTGGTGAAGTAGAAAAGCACAGGTGAAGCTAAGATCCAGGATTTAGATTCCATTTCTAATACTAATGACCTTTGTGACATTTAATAGGATGTTTGAACTCCCTGGGTCTCAGTTTCCTCATGTGAGAGGGTTGGATTGGATGATTTCTGAGAGCTTTTCCAGTCTGAAAATTTTATGGTTTTAATAACAAGTATCTGTCCTCCCAAGTCTCCAGAGTCCCATTGCATATAACAAACAGTATCTTTTTAAAGACAAAAAAATGAAAAATAGAGAGGAACAAAAATTTGTGCAATGTACATTCATGTACATTGTACATTCTAAAGTGGGGAGCATGTCGAAAACAAAGTCAACTAATGTTATCATTTCAGAATGTTTCTCATGAATAAAGAGGAGGTAAACATTCTTTATGTAGTCAATTCACAACTTCTGAACAGTTCACTTGTAAATCACTTGTTTGTAATTTGGGACACATTTTCTCCACAGAGTAAATGTCAAGTGGTTAGGTTTCCAGACTATCCCTCAAACGTCTATTCAATCATAATATAGCTGAAGTATAGTATTATAGACATCACTAATAGTACTATAGACTTTAACCACCTAATATAAAAATGTTTCTAAGAGAAAACACATTCAGAGTTTCCACTTGGGAGGCCAGAAATACAGACTTTACATGCCTTAAGCAATATTAACCTTACCCTCTAGGTAAAGCTGGGTAATCCGGAGGAAATTTAAGGTCTCAGGCAGGCCACTAATGGCATATCAGTGTAAACAAGGAAGAAGGGGCCAGAGATCAAAGGAGTATCCTTCAGGGAAATCCAGCGGACTATTAGGAGCCTCTTAGCAGAAAAAGCCAAGGAATAATTAAAAGATTTATTCAGCTTCATTGCAAAGGTGCAGGCAAGCTGACTGAAGTGTCATTCCAATGAGGAAAAGGCAAGAGCAATTACCAAGTTCAACAAGTTTCCTCTGGCCTCTTTATCCCAGGACCAGGCCCGCTACATTTCCCCTATCAGGATTTTAGAGTACTCTGATACAGTACAATGTCCTTTCTCTTCTGACAGTGACTAGGACCACTATTTTTAGGAGGTCAGTCATTGACCCTTAGTTCCATTTAACCACTCCACTTTAGCTTTCATAAAGGGGTACTTACTTCAAAGTTATAGTAAGAACAAAATATAGGCATTTCCCCCAATACTTTGGGGATCTCATTTCCCTTACATGATTTGATTCAGTTACAACCTGCTATTGTAGGAGAAGTTAGGGTAAGGACCCCCCAGCTTCTATATGGGCTATACCACCTTTTACCTTGACTATCTATCTATTGGGCCATTGCTATTTTATATATTTGTTACCTCTTTTTTTTTAATAAAGTATTTTATTTATTTTTTTCCCGTTACATGTAAAGATAGTTCTCAACTTTTGTTTATACAAGCTTTCCAATTTCAGATTTTTTTCTCCCTCCCTCCCCTCCCTCCCCCTCCCCTAGACAGCAGGTAATCTGATATAGGTTTTATATATATATATGTATAATAACATTAAACATATTTCTGCATTAGTCATGTTATAAGAGAAAAATCAGAGCAATGAGGAAAAACCTCAAAATAGAAAAACAATAGCACCCAAAACAAAAGAAATAGTATGGTTCATTCAGCATCTATACTCCACAGTTCTTTTTTTTCCTGGATTTGGAGTTCCCTGGAACTCTTCTGTACCATTGCATTGGTGAGAAGAATCTAGTCCATCACAGTAGATCAACACACAATGTTGATGATACTGTGTACAATGTTCTTCTGGCTCTGCTCATCTCACTCATCATCAGTCCACGCAAGACCCTCCAGGTTTCTCTGATTTTGTTACTTCTTTTAAAAACGTACTGATACAGTCAGTCCGCAAGTATACTAAGTGTCTCCTATGTGCTAGGTTTTGTGCTACATGTTTAGGGATACAAAGCAAAAAAAAAAAAAAAGTCCTTTATCTCACTGGAATACTCCTCACTTTCCTACTTCTGAAAGAAAATTTTGTGTAACATCCAGGACTGGAAAGTAGGTGTCTTGGATGTCAGTTCAATGTTCTTTTCATTAGATTTTGCTGCCAAAATAGCCTCACATTTAAGTGCAAAAACTCTTAAATAATTTTTTTACTGCTTCTTCTCAAGAATGACTGTGAGACATTTCTCACCTATTAAAATATTTCACTTTCCATGTGGGTCGTAGGCATTGGTATTGACTTAAGTAGTGAAGATCCAAGGCTTTGATGTTCTAATTCTTTTTTTGAAAGCTTTAATCTTATTTTTCTACTCCTGAATCATAACGCCTCCCAACATTTCCTTTTCTTCTTTTCTCTTGCTCTTCTCTTCTATGCCTCCATCCCTCTCTGCAGTCCTTTTGGCAGATGGTCACAGTTCATGGAGCTGGGGAGGGAGGATGAGAAGCAAAATTCATCCCTAATTCTTTTTCTCTATGTCCAAGCCTAGTTTTGAATAATATTCAGTTAATTACTGATAGCATTTGCATATCTAGTCAAATTGGACCACTCACTGTCACCTGTTTCTTATTCTTTTCCATAACTGATTATTTGCTGGTCTTGTTCTTCATGCCAAGAGTGAACCTTCTCTTCTTAATATTTACCTATTCAAGTCCTTCCTGTTCTTCAATGACCAACCCAAGGGCTACCTACTCCTGAGATCTTCACTGATTCCCCTCAGTGGAAGTGATCTCCCCCTTGCCTAATTTCCTATAGTACTTTGCACTTTCCCCTTTATATTGGCCACACTTGAATTTGAATTTGTCATTCTTCTATGCTCCTTATTTCTATTATTGACAGCAATCCTTAAGTCTCTCCCAAACTCCACTCTTTCTCTATCCTTGTCATTTTAACCTCCCTGTGCCTAACAATTTATGTTATTTTTACTTTTTCCTCTAATGATTTGCATCACCAACACACAGATACCTTGATAATTTTATGACCTCAGAGATGTGAAAGGGATATAGATTGTTTTTGGAGAAAGGGAAGGTGCTACTGATACAGATTTGAGATTTTTAGATGGAGAATTTTTTTTTTTTGGAAGTCAAAGTCTCTCTTCTCCAAGGTTGGCCCTAGGTAGCATTCTGAACTAGGTAATGTGAAAATTCGATGTTGATCTTCTTTTCTTCTCCTCTGAGACCTTCTCTGCTCCTCAATACCCTTAAGGTATTAAGAACTTTCTTTTATAGCAAAACCTTTCAGGAACTCTTCTGTTCTCATATCATGGATTTACTAATGACTATATATTGAAGCCACTACTGTCTCTTTTAGGGTAATTTGCATTTTATGCCTTATTTAATTGTGTCAATAGCAATCAACAAATATTTATTTGGCATATGCTAGACACTAGTGCTAGGTTGAGTCCAATGAAAGAAATAATCCTTACTTGTGATGAGTTTATATTCTAATGGGAAAGACAAGTAGATAAAAAAAATATATACACATATATAAAAATATGTGTATGCACTTACACATGTATATGTGTATAGATACATATTCACATTTGTGTGTATGTTGGGTATCCCAAAAGTCTTAGTGTAGTTTTAAGTTATTTAATAAATGAAATAGCTATTTAAGTTTTATATACATTCAAAACATTTTATTTATTTACTTAGCCCTATTATTTATTTTATTTAATAGCTTAGACCACAGCTTCTTAAAACTGTTGATTGTAACTCCATATGGGTTCATGTAACTGAATGTGGGGGTCATGAAAAATTTGGCAATAGTGAAAGGTTATGTATATTTATCTTATATACCTATATACCTGGGTTGCATAAAAATTTCTTGGTTGAAAAGGGGTCATGAGTAGAAAAAGTTTAAGAAGCCCTGGCTTCAATAGTTATAGTTTAATAGTTCTTATTTAATATCTTTATTTATTTATTTCATAGCTAAAAGAACTATTTAAGCTTTATTCATGTTTAATACATTTTATTTATTTAGTAGCTTTATTATTATATATTTATGTTTTAAAATAACTAGTAGTTATTAAGTAGGTTAAATAGTGATTTAAGCTTTAACAGCTTAAAAGTTTGCTAAGAGGGGGCAGCTAGGTGGCGCAGTGGATGAATCACCGGCCCAGTATTCAGGAGGAGCTGAGTTCAAATCTTGTCTCAGACACTTGACACTTACTAGCTGTGTGACCCTGGGCAAGTCACTTAATCCCAATTGCCTCACCAAAAAATAAAAATTAAAAAAAAAAGTTTGCTAAGACTTTTGCAACAGTCTATATTTAACATATATGGTTTGTCCTCTGTTAAAGAAAAATTTTAGGCATCAGTATGGCAGGAAGGAAAGTTATAACACCCCTGATCCATATTCATAAAAGGAGAGTCTTACTCAGACACCATGTCTCTCATATTTATGCCCCCCACCTACCCCCTGGCTCTTTTTAGTCTCCTCTCTTGCGGATAGTTGGGTGATACGGTGGATAGAGCACTGGCCCTGAAGCTGGGAGGACCTGAGTTCAAATCTAACCACAGATACTTACTATCTGTGTGACTCTGGGCAAGTCATTTACCCCCAATTGCCTTGAGACATCCTGGGCCATTTCCAGTTGTCCTGATCATTACCATTGGATCCAGATGACTCTGCAGGAGAGAGTGAAGCTGGTAACTTTGTACATCCCGTCCTTACTTAAATCTAATTTACTGCAAGTCATGACATCACCTCCTGATGTCACAGTCCTCTTTGAGAACAAAGGACAAACAAATAAGTCCCCTCTCATACTTGTGGTTCAATGAAAGCTTTTCCTAGAACCCTTTGTACTTAGTTTTTAAGTCTTGGAGAGCTACAGTATGAAAGTGTTCTGAAAGGGTGGGTTTTGTTACTCCTTTTGCCCTCAAACCCTAAGCAAACAATCAATCAAATATTTATTATGGCCCTACCATGTGCCAGGGACTGTAGTCAGTGTGTATTTACATTCAGAGACTCTATTCCCAGGAACTGGAAAGGTTCTATTCAATGTTTTATTATGTTTCTTGTAACAGCCAGTCTTCCCTACGGTCTTGACTTATTGACTATATCAGATCAGTATCAAAGCCTCAAAGAAAACGTTCTATTATATGACATTTTACAATCTTTTCGGAGAAGGTAAAAGCAGCTATTGTATTCTCCTTGACAGAAAGCAAAGAACTGCTCTTCTGAGCCAATTGGACCATCAGATTCTAATAGGAGGGGGTCAATGTTTTCTTTAGGGAGAAATATAGGGGAAAAGAGGACTTAATTTTGTAATGTCAATTTTAATTTTTTTCAAGTCAAGTATAAATAGTGGATAAACATGAAAATTCTTACAGACTGTTTAATTCAGTTAATATAATTCAATTTATTTCAGTTTAGTTCAGTTCAACTATTAAGCACATATTATATACTGAGAAGTAGCATGGCATAGTAGATAGAATGCCACATTTGATGGGAAGACCCAGATTCAAATCCTGCCTTTATCATGATATGGGGATAATGAGACTTGCAGTGCTGACTTTACAGGATTAGTTTGGGGTTCAAATTAAATGAAGTCTATAAAATGCCTGGTAAACTTTGAAATTCTATGCAATCACCAGTTATTATTACAGAGCACAGTGCTAGGTGGTGGTGGTGGTAAAAATATTTTAAAAAATAAGTCAATAGGGGCAGCTAGGTGGTGCAGTGAATAAAGCACTGGCCCTGGATTCAGGAGGACCTGAGTTCAAATCTGGCCTCAGACACTTAACACTTACTACCTGTGTGACCTTGGGCAAGTCACTTAACCCTCATTGCCCTGAAAACAAAAACAAAACCAAAACCAACCAAACAAACAAATAAGTCAATAGTTCCTGTCCTCGTGAAGCATGCAATCTAGTCAGGGTGTGGTGTGATGAGAAGGGGCAAATAATACAATATTAAGAAATAAAAGGGGCCTTAGAGGTAATCTACTTCAGCTCCTCTATTTTATTGACATGGGGTTTAGGACAGGACAGACGTATCAAGCAGTCAAGGGACTATTAAGGTTTAAACTGGCTAACTAGATATCAGGACATACACATCTAAGACGTAAGGGGAGATTAAATTCTATAACAGGCCACAGATGTGGCTACTACCTGAGCTAGGAGACAGAGATAACTCCAGAGGTCAGGACTATCATCCCCCCCCCCAAAAAAAAATCCTCCTGTCTCTCAGGAATCTTTCCCCACCCCACCCCTAAAAGGAACTTTCCATTTTCAGGTGGTCACCCCATCTATCTTCCTTAAAAGTTTTGCCTGCCTTCTGTTCTGGGAGGAGAATGCCTCTAAGCCATCTCCTCCCCTTGAGGCTGTCTTTGACTTCTCTCTCGGTCACTTTCTCTAGCGCCAAATAAAGGACCGTTTTAATCTTAATTGGACTGTGTGCCAGAGTGTAATTCTTTACAGAGGAATACCTAAGGACCCCCACCACAATTTCCCTCCATGACATTATTAATAATAGTTTTCATTTTGGTGACATACTTTGTGATTTATGAGTCATTTGCACATTTTTTTGTTTGTAAAGTTTTTGTAAGGTCTGAGTTTTGAGGTTGAAGGTGAAAATGGAAGATGGGTTTTTCCTGTTCTCTTCTAATCTGTACCCTTAAAGTCTGGGTATTACTACAAGGTTTAGCCGCTTTTCTCTTACCAGGCAATTCCTACTCCCAAGTCATCACCCTTGCTCCAGCCCAAGCTGGGGTGGGGGTGGTGGTGCAGATCTTCTAAGTATGTACAGAAATAAAACAATGGGGAGAACAGCATGAATCAATAGCACCCATTCCCCTTCATTAGGCAGCATTGGATAGCTTAAAGGCAAAGGAAAAACTTTAGATCCAGTTTTATTTTGCTTGGGGACATTTATCAAATATTAATAATTCTAAACTCATTGAGATTCTCTCCTATTTCCTCATGTCCTACAGCTAGGATAAAAAAAGTAAAAGAAACCCCAAAATTATAGCCTTTTAGATTGAGAGGTCCTATCCCCGTCTCTCTCTCTACCAGTATCCCTTAAGATCTACCCTTTATTCACAGGCAGATAGGTGTCACAAAGGATAGAGTACCTGACCTGAAGTCAGGAAGACCTAAGTTTAGACCTAGCCTAAGATACTCACTGGTTACATGACCTTGGGCAAGTAATTTAACCTGCTTGCCTCAGTTTCCTCATCTGTAAATCTGGATAATAATAATACCTATCCCCAGGATTGCTGTGAGGATCAAATGAAATATTTGTAAAGCACTTACCACAGTGTCTAGAACATAGTAGGTGTTATATATTGGGTTAGCTATTATTATTAAATAAGGGCATATACCATTAACAAGTAATTATGGTCAACCCTAATTTTACATGTAGGATGAGCAGAATTTAAGGTATTAAATTACATCAGGAATAATGTACAAACTTAAATAATAACAAGAAAAATTTTTTGGAAAAAACTCTGCCATCACAGGCTAAGAGAGAAAGAAGGAGGAGGATTGAAAGCATGTTTCTATCCTCAGATTTTGGAGATGTTTGCCTTCAACAATGCCTTGGTTTGTCTCAGCAGAATCTCTGATCAGGGCTCAGGTGGGCAAAGGCATGGCTGAAAGAGTCAAGATACCTCATTGTACAATCTCTAGTCCTGCCAATCCAAATTCTTTCCTCTCCATGCCTAAATCTCTTTCTCCTTTCTCTATCCCTTCCAACCTCAGCTATCTCTCAGTTGAAACTCTTGTGCTAAACTCTGGGGACACAAATATGGAAAACAGAAAGATGGTCCCTGCCCTCAGGGAACTTGCAGTCTAATGAGGGCAGACAAAATACAAAAGGAAGCTGAAAAGGGGGATGAGAAGGATCGGGACTCTTGGGCAAGATGGAGAAGTGAGACAGAGAAATCCAGGTGAGATAAGAGGCCTCTTTGCGAATATCTTTGGCCCCCACTTAGACTCCAGGTTGCAAGCTTTTTTAAACTTTCAATTCCAATCCATAAAGCTTTCAGTTTTAATTCCTACTGCTACTGCAATACTTCCATTCAGAACTCATCATACCTCTTTGTACCTTCTAGGACAAGAAGAAAACACTTTCCATCTAGGACTATATTTCCCAGAAAATCATGCAGGCTCTGAGATTTCTTTCTGCATGTAGAAATCCATCCATATTCCTCCCGAGCATTTAGAATTTTCCAATCCTTTGCTAAATCAGCTGTGGTACACTTGAAATCTGGAATTATATGTCACCAAATAAACATTTAAGAAAATAAGGATGATTTACCTAGTGTCCTAGGTAATCAACTTAGGATGCCATTTATGGTAAATAGACATCAATAATATGTGCAATATAGTATAATGCAAAGCATTGCTTCACAGGATATTTTGGTGGTTACTGGTCTAAATTACATTCAGGACATATCACATGTACACGTCACACCAGTACATGCATATGCATAGATCATAAGCAATTATGTATAAGAAACAAAAATAAAGCAATACTCATCATTCAAGATGTCCTGAAAGGAAAACAGAAAGCTTAACAATGAACTTGTTCTACCTCAGGAATGCACCAATATTGAGGTTACCGAATAAGCTTCTATAAGATGTGGGGAGGGAATTCTTAGAGCTGGAATTCTAAAAACTCTTGACTTTTAGTTGGTTTCAGGGTGACCCATATAAAGCTTCCAAACTGTGAAGAACTGTGAGTTTCTTTGTGAATGATTTTATTAAAGAGTCAAAATCATGTGATATAGCTAGGTGACATTTGAGATGTCATTTAATCCCATATTTTCATTCAATAGGTTAGAAAACAGAAACCTGGTAATATGATAATCCATATGAAATTTATGGTACAAGCAGTGTTATTAATTAACTTATAGTTGATACACTTAGCTCTGGTCGTGATCATAGGAAAAAGTAGCCTCCAGTCCATTTGCTTTTTGGCAGGAAACACAAAGAATGGAGGGACTGTTCCTTGGTATTCATTTTGGAGACTAGGGTGAAAGGAAAGGAACAAGCTGCTCATTGAAGCTACGCCATTGGCAGCAGTAGGATCCTGGCTTTACCTCCTACCCCCAAGATACCCAAACATCCATCTGTACAGAAGGGAGGGGTAACACCAGAATGATAAAGGAGGCAGAGAGTCTAACAACATTCTGCCCCCCCCCATGGCAAACATTCCTGTTTTGCACAGGTCAAGCAGATACCATGAAAATGGTCTGAAAAGAACACTAGGATAATAGTTACTGATTAGTTTAGGAGAGTAGTGAGGGTTAGAAGATGAATATTTTATTAGGAGTAGGTTATAGTGGAACACAAGGTGCCTACAGCATGAAGCACTGAGCACATCAGGAAGGGATGGGGGAGACATGTGGGAGCAGGTATTAGATAGGATAAAGGGATTTGAGACCAGTTGTTCCCATTGATCTCTATTTTCTGGTCCCCCCTCCTAACCCAATTTCACTGCTGTAGACACCATCCCAGAGTTGACATCTTAGATACCTGAGGAAGATTAGAACAGAAAACTGTCTGCAAGAAACTTCTCAAATACATAAAAAGACATTTACTGAAGCTATAGGGCTAGGCAAAATGAGTGAATTCTTCAATGTTCTTTGCCGTGGGAACAAGGGGGCAAATCAAATATAGGAAGCTGAGGTGGCTGGCAGAAGCTGCTTATATCCTCAGAATGTCAAGCTTCCTGACTAGAAGCATTTAAGATGTTCAGAATAGATAAAATTATTTCTTCAGATTTTTACAAGGGGGTGGGGGGAAGAGAAGTCTGGGGAATGTTTCATTCTTGTCATAGTATCTCACCTAGTATGGTATCTTGCATATAGTAGGCACTTAATGAATACTTGTGAAATTGAATTGAGCCCTGTAGAAATAGAGGATGTGAAGTGGGATGGAGTATTTATTATAAGGGGGGCTATTGGGGAAAGAAGAGGAGTAAGAGAACTGGAGACCTCATATACATGGGGATAGGGTTTCAACTGGAGTATGAGGAAGGGTTACTAACCCTGTCTACCTCTGGTACAAGGAGGCTAGGCTACCCATAAAGCTACCTCCAGGTTTAAGGCACTCTGTGAGAGAACACTTTTTCAAACCTATAGCTTATCAGGCCCTACTGATGTTACTTTTACCAGCCAACCAGAAAACACATTCAAAGTAAAATAAACATTTTTTTAAATCATAAAAGTATTTTATTATTTTCCAGTTACATGTAAAAATAGTTTTCAACATTTATTTTCATAAGATTTTTGGTTCCAAGTTTTTCTCCCTCCTCCCTCCCCAAGACAGAAAGCAATCCGATATAGGTTATATATGTACAATCACATTAAACATATTTCTGCATTAGTCATATTGTGAAAAAAGAATCAGAACAAAAGGGAAAAACCTCAAAAAAGAAAAAAAAACACAACAAAAAAGTAGAAACAGTATGGTTCAATCTGCATTCAGAATCCTCAGTTCTTTTTTCTGAATGTGGAGAACATTTTCCACAATGAGTTCTATGGAATTGTCTTGGGTCATAGCACTGCTGAGAAGAGCCAAGTCTATCACAGTTGATCATCACACAATGTTGCTGTTACTGTGTACACTGTTCTCCTGGTTCTGCTCACTTCACTCAGCATCAGTCCACTAAAGTCTTTCCAGGAGTAAAATAAAATATTAAAAATAAACTATATAGCAAAGCAAGCGACAAGAAGACTCCTGTCATAAACCCATGGGGTGTACTGTCCCACAGGTTACCACAATACCAGATGGTGGGAACACATGAGGAGAGCCTTCATGACCAGAAAATATGCATAGAAGACATATACATAGAGTACCTATGTAACCAGGGCTCATCCCTGAAGGGATAAATATGCCAGGTACATGTATGTACCTTGTACTTCCAGGGCACGTGCCTAGAGGGTTCTTGTATAGGCCTGGGCAAAGGCAAATAATATCTCTGGCACTTCAAAGGTACCAATGCCCCCTGGCAATGTCATTGTACTGTTTTCCAGTATGGATGCTATCTTGTTCACTTTTGTATGTGAACCTTATGGATGCTGAACCTCTCTTTGTGACCATCTTTAAGACTTTTAAGGGACATCTGCTGCTCTCTGTTAACATATCTCAGAAAATAGGGGTTAATAAGTCTGCCTTCCAGGCAAACCTCTTCTAATTCTCTAAGTCCAATTTAAAAAAAAATCATTTTGTTTCTTTTTCCATTCTGATACCTCTTTTGCCAGCAAATATTTCCAGAGAGCTGCTTTAGAAAACTGCCAAAGATCTGGGTCATGTCATGTAAACAAGCATTTATTAAGTATTGTGCTAGGTGCTGGAGATTGCAATGAAGACAACAGTGTCTGCTCTCAAGGAGGTTAAATTCTAGTGGGATGATAACATGCAAACAACTATGTACAAACAAGATATATCCAGGATACAGAGGGAAGGCACTTGCATAAAGGGGCATCAAGAAGAACTTTTTGCATAAGGTGGGATTTTAGCTGAAGCTTGAAGGAAGTGAAAGAAAGCGGTAGGCAGAGATGAGGAGAGAGAGCCTTGTAGGCTTGGGGTATAGCCAGTGAAAATACCCAGAGTCAAAGGATGGAACAGGCAGGGAAGATGCCCAGAGTCTGGTGTAAGGAACAACAAGGAGACCAGTGTCACTGGATTGTAGAATATGTAGGGATTGGAGGTGTAAGAGATTGGATGAGGTATGTAGGCTCATACTGAAAGTTTGACAATCTACTCTTGAGCTGACTCCATAAGGAGACTGGAAAGGTAGAAGAAGGGTCAGGTCATGAAGGCACTTAAAGGCCAAACAGGATTTTATATTTGGTCTTGGAGTTAATAGAGAACCACTGGATTTTGTTGAATGGCGGAGGAGTTGGAAAATGGATGACACGGTCAGACCTGGGCTTTAGGAAGATCCTTTAATAGCTGACCAGAGGATGGACTAAAGTAGGCAAAGACTCAGGTCAGGGAGATCAACTGTAAGGCTAGTAGTCTAGACATGGGGTGATAAAGGGCCCGATCAAGCTTGTGGCAGTGCTGAGGAGAGAAGGGGGCATATATGAAAGATCTTATGAAGAGAGAATTGACAGGGCTTGGCAACACATTGGATATGGGGGGAGGTAAGAGGACTCGAGGATGATACGTAGGTTGTTGGCCTGGGCAACAGGGAGGTTAAGAAGAGAGGAGGGTTTTAGGAGAAAGATGAGTTTGACTTTAGACATGTTGAATTTAAAATGGACTATGGTTGGGGAAATTCTATTCAGTCTGGTTTGGGTAGGGAATGCTTAAAAGGGCTAGTGATCTTTTTTTTTTTCTTTCAACAAACATTTATTTTATTTTCCATTTACATGTAAGGATAGTTTTCAACATTCATTTTCATAATATTTAGAGTTCCAAATTTTTCTCCCTCCCTCCCTTTCCTCCCCCCTCCACAAGATCGCAATCAGGTTATATATGTACAATCCACAAGTGTTCTTTTTATCACTTCTTTCCATAGGGGTGCATAGTATGCTTCCTCATTAGTTCCTTGGGATTGTCTTGGATCATTGTACTGCTGAGAGTAGTTAAGTCATTCACAATTACTTATTGAACAATACTGCTGTCACTATGCATGATGTCCTCTCAGCTCTGCTCACTTCACTATACATCGATATTCATTAGTCTTTCAAGGTTTTTTGGGGATCATCCTGTTTGTTATTTCCTGTAGCACAAGTTCATTCCACAACAATCATATAACACAGCTTTTTCCATCATTCCTCAATTGATGGACATTCCCTTGATTCTCAATTCTTAGCCTCCACCAAGAGTTGCTATAAATATTTTTTGTACAATTTTCCCCCTTTTCTCTTTTTCATGATTACTATTGTTAACTGTTTCCCTTCCATCCTATTCCCTTCCCCATGATATTTATTTTATTATCCATCTTCTTTCATCCTATCATTCTTTTTTTTTTTTAGTGAGGCAATTGGGGTTAAGTGACTTGCCCAGGGTCACATAGCTAGTAAGTATTAAGTGTCTGAGGCCGGATTTGAACTCAGGTCCTCCTGACTCCAGGGCTAATGCTCTATCCACTGTGCCACCTAGCTGCCCCTCATCCTATCACTCTTCAAAAGGGATTTGCTTCTGTCTGTCCCCTCCCCCACTCTGCCCCTCCTTCTTTTGCCCCTCTCTCTTTATCCCTTTCCCCTCCTATTTTCCTGCAGGGTTATAGAGATTACTCCACCCAATTGAGGGTGTACATTATTCCCTCCTTGAGCCAATTCTAATGAGATTGAGGTCTTTGAGCTAATTTTGATGAGTGTTAGGCTCATTTACTGCCCAGATTAAATAGATTACTCTACCCAGTTGGGTGTGTCTATTAGTACCTCCTTGAGGCAGCTCTGATGAGTTTAAGATCTTTTGAGCCTTTTCTGATGAGTGTAAAATTCATTTATTGCCCTGCTCCTCTCCCATCTCTTCCCCCACTCCATAAGCCTTTTCCTGTTATTTTCATGTAGGATTTCGCTTCTGCCCTTCCCCCTCCCCCAATGAATTCCCTTCACCCTTCAATTTAACCCTAAAGATGTTATCATCTAGCTAAGTGGCACAGTGGACAAATCATCACCCCTGAACTCAGGGGGATCCCAGCCAAAACCCGGCCTCAGACACAAGACAGTCGCTCACTGTACGACCCCAGGTATGTCCCCCAGCTCCAATATTTTTTTATGGTTCTCTAGGGTCTTGTATTTGAAAGTCAAATTTGCCATTCAGTTCAGGTCTTTTCATCACAAATATCTGAAAGTCTTCTTTTTCATTAAAGTCCCATTTTTTCCACCGAAAGATAATGCTGAGTTTTGCTGGGTAGGTGATTCTTGGTTGTAATCCCATTTCCTTTGCCCTTTGGAATATCCTATTCCATGCCCTCCGGTCCTTTAATGTAGAAGCTGCTAGATCTTGTGCTATCCTGACTGGGGCTCCACAGTACTTAAATTCTTTCTTTTTGGCAGCTTGCAATATTTTCTCCTTGACCTGAGAGCTCTGGAATTTGGCTATAATATTCCTAGGAGTTTTCTTTTGGGGATCTCTTTCTGGAGGTGATCAGTGGATTCTTTTAATTTCTTTTTTTTTTCTTTTTTTTTTTTTAGTGAGGCAATTGGGGTTAAGTGACTTGCCCAGGGTCACACAGCTAGTAAGTGTTAAGTGTCTGAGGCCGGATTTGAACTCAGGTACTCCTGACTCCAGGGCTGGTGCTCTATCCACTGCACCACCTAGCTGCCCCAATTCTTTCAATTTCTATTTTATCTTCTTCTTCTAGAATTTCAGGGCAATTTTCCCTGACAATATCTTGGAAGATGGTGTCTAAGCTCTTTCCTTGATCATGGTTTTCAGGTAGACCAATAATTTTCAAATTATCTCTCCTGGACCTATTTTCCAGGTCGGCAGTTTTTCCCAGAAGATATTTCACATTGCCCTCTATTTTTTTATTCATTTGGATTTGCTTTATTGTGTCTTGGTTTCTCATAAAGTCACTGGCTTCCATTTGTTCAATCTTAATTCTTAGGCAATTATTTTCATCAGAGAGCTTTTGTACCTCCTTTTCCATTTGACTTTTTTCTCATGTCTTTCCTGCATCACCCTCATTTCTCTCTCCATTTTTTCCTCTACCTCTCTAATTTTATCTTCAAAGTCCTTTTTGAGCATCTCTATGGCCTGAGACCAATTCGTATTTTTCTTGGAAGCTTTAGATATAGGGGCCCTGATGTTGACATCTTCCTCTGAGGGTGCCCCTTGTTCTTCCTTGTTACTGAAGAAACTTTCTATGGTCCTTACCTTTCTCTGTCTGCTCATCTTGTCTTTCTTTTACTAGACCTTTAGCTCCTTAAAGTGGTGCACTGTTTCCAGGCTGAAGTATCCCAAGCTTAAGAAGTCCCAGGTGGTATAATTTAAGGAGAATCAGGTTCTTCCCTTGCTCGGCCTGTTTCCTGGTCCTAGATGACCCCAGACCAACTTGCCAATCAACCAGCTTTGTGTGTTGTGGTTGTTAGCTCCGACGGGCCTGTGTCCCTCCCCAACCTGGGCCACTTCTATTCGAGCCTACCACCTGGTTCTCAGTAGGGGTGTAAAATCCAAGTTCTGCCTTAGCACCAGCATAGACCCCTGTAGTCTCATTCCTGCCCAGGGCTCAGCCCACTCACCAGACTGTGAGCTTAGTTCCAGATGACACTGGTGCTTCAGCTGATTCAGAGGCTCTGGGGGGTCTCCTTCTCTGGTGAGGACTTCCTGAGACTGGATCTGTGTCAGGGTGACTGTGGGGTTGGGCCCGACTCCTGTATCAGCACAGCAGCTCCCTCCTTCTGACCTTCCAAGCCGTTCTTGGTTAGAAGATGATTTCAGCACATTCTTCTGTGAGTTTTGCTGCTCTGGGCATTTTCCTATGACCTTATTTGGATGTTTTTTGGAGTGATCAGGGCTAGTGATCTTTAAGAGGTGCAGGTGAGGAGAGAATGCATTCTAGGCATGTATGTTGAACAATAGCCTGTGAAGAGGCAGAGAGATGGGAGATGGAACACGGAAGTCATAGAACTCAGTAGCTAATTTGTCACTTTGGTTGGATTGTAGAGTACATGAATCCAGCATTTTGAGTTGGAAGGGATCTTAGTGTTTGTCTAGCCCAACACATCTGAAAAAAAATTCCCACTACAACATACCTAGCAAGCGGTTATCCACTTCTGCTAAAGAACAATGAAAGGGCACCAGGGTTTGCTGGAGCCAGCTTGAACAGGTTCAAGAGCTGATTGTTAAATCTTCAGTGTAAGCATTTATAGCTTATACATTTGTCAATGCTATATGAATTTATCAATTATGTAGCCTTAGGAAAACAATAGAGAAAATATCAATAATGTTAATTAAATATAAAATTGTGTATATTTTTTCTTTCAGAAAGTCAATAGTTAAACATTTACCAGCACACCACTGAGGAGAGAGGGACCCATTTCCTCCTGAGGCAGCCTACTTTTGGATAGGTGTCAATGTTAAAAAAATTTCCCTAAGGATGAAGCTAGTCACTGGGGTGAGGGCTTGCTGAGTCCTTTTCAAGACTGCTCATCCACCTTCAGTGTCCATTTGTCACCCAACCCTCACCTGTGGTTCCAAGAAGCTGCAGAATATGCAGCATACACCAGTTTGAGTGTAACCCACTTGTCAGTGAGGTGGGGGATGTCTACCCCAAGCATATGAAGACCTTTCCTAGTGGAATGGGTGGATGAGAATAATGTGTTCCAGTGTCTATGAAGGCAACCGAAGCAGGTGCTGTGGGGCACTTAGAGCTTGGTCAGACATTGAAGACACCAAGGTCGTCCACTGTATCCCAGCACATCACCAGTCATCCTGACTTTTGTCTTGCCACTGGACTGTGAGGACTGGAAGAGAGTGAGGCTTAGCACTAATTCATGTAGGAGTCAAGACATCACCTTGTATAATGTCATTGGTCATCTTAGAAAATGAAGGACAAACAGCAACTTAGTCTTGGATCTCTGAGTCATCTCTTCTCTAAGCTGACCATCTCCAGTTTCTTCAAATGATCTTAGTATGTCATGGACTTGAGGCTCTTCACAATTCTGAATGCTCACCTCTGGATATTCTAAAATAGAAATGCCAAAGACTTTGTGATCTATGATACTCTTAGTGTGGTCTGAACCAGAATAAAATGTAACAGGGAAATATTTAACAAAATAAATAAAAATGCAATAAAACATAGATAACATTACATTTTAAAACTAAGTTAGTATGCTGCTCACAGGAATCCTTATGTATGAATTAGTGGTCCCCATTTCCGAGTTTGACAATACTGTTCTATAACTAAAATGTAGTGCCCCGAATCAAACCTCCTGCAAATCAGGGCTATCTTAATACATTCTGAGATTGCATTAGCTTCCCCACCCCCCCTTAATGGGGCAATGAGGGTTAAGTGACTTGCCCAGGGTCACACAGCTAGTAAGTGTCAAGTGCCTGAGGCCAGATTTGAACTCAGGTCCTCCTGAATCCAGGGCCAGTGCTTTATCCAGATTGCATTAGCGTTTTAGGCTGCTATAACACTTTTTAGACTCATTGAGCTTAATATTACAGATCTTTTTCAGGCAAACTGCAAAAAAAGTTTGTGTAGCCATCCCACCCTTCTTCCTCTCCCTTCTCCCCTCACTGTTTACTTTTTTTTTTTTGGGTGGGGCAATGAGGGTTAAGTGACTTACTCAGGGTCACATAGCTAGGAAGTGTCAAATGTCTGAGGCTGGATTTGAACTCCTGACTCCAGGGCCAGTATTTTATCCACTATGCCACCTAGCTGCCCCTCACTGTTTACTTTTGAATTTGAATTTTGAACCCAAGTATAAGACTTAGCATTTATGCCCATTAAATTTCACCTTAGGGGATTTGACCCGCTATTCTGGTAGGTAAAGATCTTTTTGTATAGTGACTCTGCCATCCAAAAAATTAACTATCTCTTTCATCTTCCAGTATTATCTCTAAATGTGATATCTGTACCATCTATGCCTTTGCTGCAGTCATTGGTAAAAAATATTTTAAAACAGTACAGGGCCAAATACGTTCCTCCAAGCTGACATTGAATCTATAATGATTTCTTTTTTGAGTTTGGCCATTCAACTATCTTTTAACTGTAGTATCCTTTAGCGCACATCTCTCCAGTTCTTCCACAAAAATAATCTGTCATAGTGTGGGGTCGTACACCTCACTAATTCTCTCTTACCGCAGTTTTCTAGGTGAACTATGATTAGGGACCAAATGATGGTGGCTGTCTGAGTGAAAGATATTGTGTTGGTAGAATTGAAAAGACATGGATAAACTCAAAATGACAGAGTGAGAAACTGCTTATGATTTGTCCTTCCTGACTATCTCAAATGAACAAGAAAAACACCCCACAAGGCAGATAAAATAACAAAAACAAGAAGGGGAAAAATTTAAAGTCAACATAAGGGAATTCTTTTAAAGACAGAATAACAGAAATGATGTTATTATCCAAAAACATAAAAAAAATGTAAAATCAATAAAAATATATAAATTATCTTAAATACAAAAGAAGAAAACTTGAAAATATTTTAGAGACTATAGAAATGACAAAACCAAAAGCTGATTTTTTGTGTGTGTCAAAGCTAATAAAATTGATAATTGATTAAATAATGATGAAAAATGGTAAAGGAAAATAAAATTAACAAAATAAAAAATTATCAAGATGAATTTACAACAGAATCATCAGGGTCAATTCACAACATGGAAGAAATAAAGAGAATGTATAGAAACTATACAATTATGTGCCATTACAAGTTAGAGGTTTAAGTGGATGGTTATTTAGAAAAAATATAAAATGCAGAAATTAATCAAATAAGAAGTAGAGATCTGAACTAACACCGAATCTCAATAAAAGAAGACAAATAATCCATAAATGGACTATCAAAGGTCCCAAACAATGGTATGGAATGGTCTATTATTGGATTATATTAAACATTTAAAGAACAATTGATGCTTATGTGATTAAAAATTATTCTCGTGGGCAGCTAGGTGGTGCAGTGGATAGAGCACTGGCCCTGGAGTCAGGAGTACCTGAGTTCAAATCCGGCCTCAGACACTTAACACTTACTAGCTGTGTGACCCTGGGCAAGTCGCTTAACCCCAATTGCCTCACTTAAAAAAAAATTATTCTCAAAAATAGACAGAACCCTACCAAATTTATTTTAAGAGAATAATATACTCTGGATACCCAGCCAAGGAGAGACAAAAGAGAGAAAGAGAACTATAGATATTTTTAGTGATGAAAATTGATATAAAATTTAAAAATAAAATCTTAGCTTGGGATCTATAATAATGCATCCAGAAAGTTATCACATTTATTTTGTACATATTTTCATATACTTATTTGTGCACATGTTGTCCCCTCCTCTAGAATGCAATTTTCTCGAAAGCACAATCTGTTTCATATTTGTCTTTTATCTCCAGTGTGCAACACAGTGCCCGACATGAAGTGGGTGTTTAATAAATGCTTGTTGATTGATTGATAGATAAATTAAGCCCAAGCTGGAATCATACCAGGGATGGATATGAGGGTGTTTCAACATTAAGGAAAATTTACATAATTAATCATGTAAACATTTAAAATAAAAGCCATATTAATGTACACAGAAATAGCCTTTGACAATATACATGACTCATTTTGTTATAAAACCTTGGAAACATAGGCATGGCCGGGCCCTTTTAAAATATCATTAAAAGTACATATATATCTAAAACCAAGAGCTGGCATTATTTGTAATGAACAAACAGTAGGAGCTTTTTTAGTACAAACAGGGACAAAAAAAGATGCTCACTCTCCCCACTATTATTTGACTTGTTTCTAGAAATGCTAATTATAGCTATAAAACAAAATTAAGTATGTAAACCCCACAAATAGTAGACACAATTCCCCCAATTTGCAGATGATATAATGGTTTACTTAGAAAACCCCAGAGAATCAATAATTAAACTAATTGAAGTAATGATCAATTTCTTTTTTTTTTATAATGAACTTTTTTATTTATAGTTTTGGGTTCTAATTTTGTAATGAGAAGTTTCAGTAAAGTAGTAGGATGCAAAATATGTTTACCACATTCATAGGCATTTCTTTAACCAAAGAGGGAATAGAAGGAATCATAAAAGACATAGTAGAAAAAATGTGATTGTAGAAAGTTTAAAAATCCCAAAACTTTTACATGAACAAAGTCAATGCTGAAGGAATATGAAGAAATCTGTGGAATAGATGATTTTTGAATAAAATATTCACCATATGCATCTGATATCCAAGATTTATAGAGAATTAATTTAAATAAATTAGGTTGTTCAGTTGTGTCTGACTCTCTGTGACCCCATTTGGAGTTTTCTTGGCAAAGATACTGGAGTGGTTTGCCATTTCCTTCTCCAGCTCATTTTTTTACAGATGAGGAACTGAGGCAAATGAGGTTAAGTGACTTGCCCAGGGTCACACAGTAAGTTAGATACTTACTAGATTTGAACTCAGGAAGATGAGTCTTCATGAGGTCAGGCCTGGCCCTTTATCCACTGCACTACCTAGCTATCCTTTAAATAGATGATACAGAGAACTAACTATTTGCCAAAAGATAATTGACCAAAGGATATGAACAGATAATTTTCAAGAATATTCTTGGGGGCGGCTAGGTGGTGCAGTGGATAAAGCACTGGCTCTGGATTCAAGAGGACCAGGGTTCAAATCCGGCCTCAGACACTTGACACTTACTAGCTGTGTGACCCTGGGCAAGTCACTTAACCCCCATTGCCCAGCAAAAAACAAAAAAACAAAACAAACAAACAAAAAAAGAATATTCTTGACTTCTTTTGTCATATAATGACCACATGAAAAGATGTCTCAGACCATTTGTAATAAGAAATGTAAACTCTGAAGTTTTACTTCATACCTAATAAATTGTCAAAGATGACAAAAATCGGAACAGTATGTATTGGAGGGGTTTTGAGAAGATAGGCACACTAATGTACTTGGTAGAGGCGTGAATTTTTATGTATAACAATTAGGGTTTTTTTTGTGTTATGGCTAGACCTCAGCTGAATGAGCCATGGCCCCATTTCTCAAGTTGCCCTTGTCCTTAAAGCTCAATCAATATGAAAAAGAGCCAGAGGATGAGTGTGCCAAACAGAATGAAGTGACAAAAATAAATGATCAGAGAGATAATTGAAGAGTTTAAGGAACAAAGGGAAGAACAGAAGCCTGAGGAATTCTTTCTATCAGGGCCTGTTGCTCACTCTATTGTTGATTCATCCCTCATTTTTGAAGAAGGCAAATGACATCACAGGTGATGTCTTCACAGGCGAATTGGATTTAAGCGAGGCGGAGTTGTAAAAAGTCATTAGCTTCACTCTCTTTGAGAGTCACTGAAGTCCAGTGGCAAGATGAAAGTCAGAACTATTGGTGATAGTCTGGGATGAAATGGATGACCTTGGCGTCTTCGATGTCTGACCAAGCTCTAAGCACACTACACCACCCTCTTCAGTTGTTTTCGTGGCTATTGGGACAAATAGTTCTCATCTACCCATTTCACCCAGGGGAAGTCTTCACATGCTTGGGGTAGACATCTCCCTAATTCATTGATGGCTTTGAAGCGTGTTAGTTACCCTCAACCAGGTTTAGTCTGTCTGCCGAGATGGTTTTATTGGATTTGGTCATTGTGCATGCTATAGTTTCTTGGAGTCACAGGTGAGAGTTGGGTGAAGGAGGACTCCAGAGGTGTATGAGTACTGACCAAAACTTTTGCAGTAATTGAGGGCTTATATATCTCATCCAGAAAGCAGACAAAGTATAGGATTAGAGTTATTAGTCAGTGGCAATACAACGAGCAAGGATTATAGGATCATAGAAGTCACTGAGTATAAATCTTTCATTTACAAACAAGGAAACTGAGGACCAGAGGGGTTAAATGACTTAGGTGATAAAGCTAGTTAGTCCAAGGTCACAGAGTTAGTTAGGGTCTGGGATTCATACACAAGCCTTGACTGGACTCCAAGTCTAGCACTCTACACCATGCTATGAGAGCCAAAGGAGTAATTAATGCTTTGGGCCTCAGTTCTTCTCTTTGACTGGACATTGTCCTTTTGTGAGGCTGTGAATAGAAAAGTAGATGGTGGAAGAATGGTAAAGCAGATGGGGAATGTTTGCAGCTCCCACTGCAAATGTCTTAATTTAAGCACCTAAAGTTTGTCTAGAAACTCCTGGGATAAGAGCATGTTTATAAGGGCATGGTTCAGGGCTATCTACATTGGGAAGAGCTGTGGAGATACATCCAGTATCGTAGTTGCTGAATATTTTTGATTTTATTCTTTTCAGAGGCAGCTAGTGACAAAGTTTATGGGGCTCTGGGACTGGAGTCAGGAAGAACTGAGTTCAAATGTAGCTTCAGACACTTACCATCTAGGTGATCCTGGTTAAGTAATTTATTTTCTATTTGCCTCAGTTTCTTCAACTCTAAAAATGGGGATTATAAGAGCATTTACCTTGCAGGGTGACTGTGAAGATTAGATGAAATAATATTTGTAAAAATCCTTAGCATAGCGCTTGGCTCATAGTAAGTGCTATATAAATGCTTATTTTGTTCCCTTCTATTTTTCTGAGGCAGCTAGACGGTCCAGTGGATAGAGTGCTGGACCTTGAGTCAGGAAGACCTGAGTTCTAATTTGGCTTTGATGCTTACTAATTTTATGATCTTAAGCAAGCCACTTCTTCCCTAGGCCTTAGTTTCCTTATCTATAAAATGAGGGCCTATGAGGTTCTTTCTGCCTCTCATTCTATGGTCCTATCTATGGAAATAAAGAAGAAAAAGAAAGAGGCCTGGGCTTTCCTGTCATGTGGCAGCTTAGTTAGGAGAATAAGTGGGTAAATTGAAGGACTTGAGCACTGCTACCCAGACAGGTAACAAACTAGGAGGAAAAAAAAATCACAGAGAGCTTGGCATTCCTTAAGATTGCTCTTTGGTGTTGGGTGGAATGTATGACTCCTGGAATGAGTCTATCTGTGTCTGTTCCTCATCAATGAGTAGTGTGAAGTACATGGGCAGCAGCGCCCCCAGTGGTTAAACGTGAAATTGTACGATTGTACGACAAAAGACTATATATACTCAGATCTAGTGATCCCTACTGAGCATAAAACTCAAGGAGGTCAAAGACAGAAGCAAAGGTGCAATCCATACCAAAGTAATCTTTGCAATGACTTTTTTAAGTTGCAAAGGTCAGTCAACAAGCATTTATTAACCATATACTTTGTGGCAGGACTGGGGGTTACAAAGAAAAGAAAAATCAGAACTATACCAGGCAGCTTGTATAAATTGATGCAGAGTAAAACAAATCAATCCATAAGAATGATATACATAATGACTACAATAATGTAAATGAAAAAGTATGAATTTGGGTAACTAGAACAACCAACTTTTGTCCTGAGATCAGAAATAAAATATACTTCTCTCCTCTTGACAGAGAGATAGGGAACATGGGGAGCAGAGTGTTGCTTACATTATCAGACAAGGTCACTGTATTAGTTGTTTTTTGTTAATTGTTTTTCTTTGTTATAAATGACATTTCAATTTTGAGGGGTTAGAGGATTGGGAGGTACATGCAAAAATGATAGGTAATAATGATAATGATAATAATAATAATAATAGCTAGCATTTATATTGTGCTTTAAGGTTTACAAAGCACTTTGCAAATATTATCCTATTTTATCCTCACAACAACCCTGGGGAATAGGTGCTTTTATTACCTCCATTTTATGGATGAGGACAGATAGAGGTTAATTAACTTGTCCAGGTTAAATTTGAATTCAGGTCTTCCTGATTCCAGGTCCAGTGCTCTATCCACAGTGGCACCTAGCTGAGTGAGATGTAAAAACATAAGGCGTCCAGAAAATTGATGTCACATGTGGTCCGGAGGTCACCCTTCTCCCACAGATCTCTAGGATCACATGGCATAAGTTCAGGCCTAGAGGAAGCCTGACTCCAGAGAGGGAAATCAGGCTTTTTTTCTTCTTACAGTTTCTGGTTCATTATACTTCTATTCGGGGGTTCTGGAGAAAGTCTCTTAAAGCTTGGGTTTGGCTTTTATCTATGTTCTACACTAAAAGGGATTAACAGAGTCTTTCCTAGAAAAGTTACTGAAGTTCAGAGTAATAGATAGCAGGTATAGGACAACTATTTATTTCCTCTGCCAAAAAAGAAATTCTTAAAGCAACATAAAAAATTCAAAAATGTCCATTGACAAATATGGAACACAATAATCCATGGCCTAAGTCATTTAAGACTGGATGTTTTTGTTTCTTCCCAAGCTAATGTTGCCACTTGACCCTCATCCTTCTGTTCCCCTCAGCCCTTTACAGGGATCAAGGAACTAACCAGTAACTTCTTGTGACACATCCCCTTTAGCAAGGGTCCAAAGCACATATGTCATTGGAAGCAGCCCAAGTGCATGTCTGGCCCCATCATTCCAGTTATACTCCTGTTTAAGATGACTTGGAAAATAATTGCATATGGAAAATGGCAGAGAGAAGTATCAAACTCTGAGGCTGATATTGCAATCCTGAGTGCCTGGGCAGATGGCAGTGTTTTAGACAGAAAGAGGGAAGATTGATCATAGGCTTTCTAACCTGAGGGGAGGTGTGGGTCTTATGGTGTTTCCTTCTTTATAAAAGCAGGGGCTGTAGGGTAGTGGTTGTGGCAGTAGATCAGATAACCTTTAAGGTCCCTTCTAGCTCTAAACAAATGATGTTATGATCTAGTCCAACCCTCTCATTTCACAGATGAGGAAACTGAGGCTCAGGAGATAGGAAATAATCTGTTGAAGGGTAGACAGGCAATATGTGATAGAGCTATACTTCAGACCCAAGTCTTTTGACTCCAAATTCAGGCCTCTTTCTACTATCCCAGGTAATCATACATAAGAACATTATTATTATTATTAATCTCACACATGGCCAGGGTTATGTAACTCTTAGGTTGGAATCTGGGTGAATGGGTGGTGGAAATCCTTGAGGTTCTACGTTTTTCTTATTTTTTCCTTTATCCATGTGTGCACGCACACACATGTACACACACACACACACACACACACACACACTTTCCACCCTCTGTCTTTCATTTTTCAGTATACCCTTCTTTTTTCATAATTCCACTTTCTTATTTATCCTCTCTGAGCCTTTCACTGGCACAAAGAATGTGAAACCTTTTATAAGGATAGGTCCCACACTGTTGGTGAAAAAAATAAGGCCCAGGCATTTATTTCTATCAGGCATGACTTAAAACACCAGGGATTTGGGGAAGCAAACAAAGAATAAAATTGAAATTGCTTTTGAAAAGGGTTATACATGAAGTTAGGAAAAAATTGTCTCCCATCTGGATCCTACCCTGGTCTTTATCTGCCAGGCAAGGACCAGAGGTTGCTGTAACCATAACAACAAGACTTTCATTTTATAACTTCTTAGCATGAGAGACAGGAGTAACTTTGACTTCTCCTACTATACACTAACAATGGTTCCCCTGGCCTGGGTGTTTCCTTGTTATTTGGAGGTAGTATTTATAGTTGCCAATTACTGTGCCCATTATTTTCTTGTCAGGCAATGCCTGTACAGTTTGGAGGTCTGAGGAAAAGTTAATTGCTTTCTAGGAACTCAATCACCTTGTTTAGTATTTTGTATGCATTGCTAATAAACAAATTACATATGTACATTATATAAATTTAAACTGGATATAGTTATTTAACATATGTAGGGTGTCCTCAAAGTCTTAGTACAGTTTTAGATGGGGCATACCCTGTATAAAATATAAAATATAGAGGATGAATTTAAATATCAGCAGCTTATAAATAAAATAACAAGTAAAACTATTTGTTATCCAGCCTTTTTTAAGGCTCTTGTAATGTTACAATGATGTATGCTTTAATAGGGATAGATAGGGATAGAGAATAGACTTTCATTAGTATTGGGAACTCCCAAATGGGGGAAATCTCTTTCCCAATGCAGATCTGCACCCTCTCTGCAACTTACAGTTTTGAGAAGTTCAATGATTGACCTAGGTTCACATAGCTGGCATTTGTCAGAAGGTAAGATTTGAACCTGGGCCTTATTGGTTCTTTATCTACTATACTACACTACTTATTGATACTAATTATTCATCATTTTTATTATTGTTATTTTAACATCCATTTTATTTTTATTATTTTTCCATTATTTTATAATTATTCAAATATTTTTAAAGTGCCTGATGATATGTCATATACCAAATAACATATTAAACACTGGTGATATAAAGATGAATGAATGAGTGATTGACAAAGCATTTATTAAGCATTTACTATGTGCCAAGTAGTGTGCTAAGTGATAGAGAGACAAATAGAAAGAAGCTAGTCATCCCCTGTTTTTAAGAAGTCCAGACTCTAATTAAGGGGAAAAGATGTAAAAAGAACTCATCTGTAGGGTGGGTAGCCCGGGGTTCCTTAGGGCATGTTAGAAACTTAGATGATAGTAGGAGGGCATTATTGTAGAGTACAGAGACAGGCCCGATGGTAAGATGTAGAAGACCAGAAGATTCAGTGACAGGGCAGATGGTTAAGGTCTAGGAGTTTTCCATCTCATAGGAAGGATTAGAGTTGTTGACTCCTATACCATTGGACTGTGAGTAGTCATGTACTTCCAAATGGAAAGGGAGATAAAGTATCTGAGGCCCAGAAGTTGGGTAAGGAGGTCTCTTCTTATCATTGTACTGCCCTGATGGGGTCCCCTGATGGGGTTTAGGTAGTCTTGGTATCAGGAAAAGGGATCAGGAAAGGTGGAGAGCTTACATTCTTCTTGGGAGGATAAAGCACAGTACTGTCATAAATAGGTAAATGTAAAGTATACAAAAAGAATGAACAGAAGTTTTAAAAGGGAAAGAGTATTAACACTGGGGGCTAGGTATCAAGGTGAGGGTGGGAATCTAGAGGCCCAAACATAAAAAGTGGTAACTTCACTGTGTTTTGAAAGAAGCTAGAAATTCTAAAAGGTAGAAGAAACTATGTGTTAGACATGGGGGATCATTAATGATAACGTACTGAAGTAGGTGGAGGAATGTCATGTTAACATGTGACGGCTAGCAACTTGGCTATACCGGAAAGGCAAATACATAAAAGGGATTAATATGAAATAAACTAAAACGATAGGAACAAGGAGTTTATATTTTTCTATGTACAACAGAAGCTGGAATCTCTTTTCCATGATTTTCTCCTTCCCCACAAAAGGAAAATTGCCAAAGAAGATGCACAATTTGTGAATTCTATAGCTCTGTTCCCCTTTATATGATACCTGAATGATGAATGTCCATAACTATACTGTCATTGTTATGTGACACAAATACAATATAAATAATTTAGTATTTTGGAATTTTGCTAGGTGGTAAAATGCCAGTGGAGAAAATAGCTATTGTCACAAAGTGGCAAAAGCAGTTTGACTGCGTTAGTATTTTCAGGCTTCTTAATTTGTTTCTTGTGTGTCTTCAAAGGCAATCATAGCATTTCTATGTTTTTGGGTAGCATTTCCTGAAGCTTCTAAAAGAAGAAACAATGGTCTTTAGTAAAGAACCCCTAACATGTAAACAACTGTATCTTCAGAGCAATTTTCTCTGGCTGATAAATGCCAAAGAATGAATGGACCCAGTACCACATATGCATAAGCAGGTACATTTAACTCAAGGAGGAGTGAAATAAAGATCAAATAAGAAATCTGAGACTTGTAGGAAATGGAAAGCATTGGGGGCAGATTATTCTTGGGAAAAATTACTTTTCACCAAATGTAATTGGGATTTGACAGAATTGGTAAATAAGAGATTTGGGATTATCTGCATCTAGGCTTGCTTGCAACAGGTTTTCTGCTCTAGATAAGGCCTTTCCCTTGACCGGAATATTCTTTGTCTTAAACCATCCATGCTAGAAACTCCCAGCTTCACTTGGTGCCTTCTTGCTTGCAACATCATCTTCCTTCTGAGATTATCTCCAATTTACCCTGTGTATATCTACTATGTGCATAGTTTTCATGTTGTCTCTTCCATTAGAATATGAACTCTTAAAAGAGAAGACTTGCTTTTGGTTTTCTTTTTATTCCTGGAGCTTAGAGCCTAGCACATCATAGGAGCTTAATAAATGCTTGTTGATTGATTGGGAAACCAGTCAGGTGTACCTCTTCTGAATTACTAAGTGACCCCTTGTATGGGACTGACCCAAGTGTACCTGCACTGAATTGGGGAGAACTGATGAGATCATGGCATTATCTGGGCATCAGGTCTGGACATCACCTCTCACCCAATTCCCTTCTTCATTCTGTTGGACAGTGAAAAGATCATGGCTTTGGAGTTCGAGAACATGGGTTAAAATCCTTCTGTCAGTTAGCTGTGTAACTTGGTTCATACCATTGAATCTCTCTGGTACTCAGTTTTCTCCTCTGTAAAATGAGGGGGTTGACTACATGGTCTTCTAAGAACCAACTTTAAAAATAAGATCCTTTGAGTGATCATATCCAAAGTCCAGATCATGTATCGTCTGCCCACTCCTGATTGTAACTCTGTTCTTGTCCTGCCAGTGACTAGAATCATGATGTTTCCTAGATCCTGCTTCTCCTGTTCATGCACTTGGGGATCACGTTCCTCAATAAACCTTCCCTTGTGAAACTGCACCAACAATAAAGGCCTCTTGCTTTGCATTAATGGCTGGTCTAGTTTTTCTGCAAAGACCCCTTTTCCCCAACAGTGGATTAGAATTCTATGACTCTCAATTATTCATATAATCCCATACTGGGGGATAATAGTGTAATAGGCTGTGTAATTAGACAGAAAAGTGTATTTAACTTTTCTGTCTTAAGCCAAAGCTCAAGTTTTACATCTGTCACAAATTCAATTATTTAACTATTATCTCTTCAGATATACAGTGGCACGTTTTCTTAATGTCTTGACCTTATGATATACTTGAGTTCAGAGGGAAATGGTTTTGCTAGAAATAAACGTTACAAACGTAAGATATCAGTTGATTTAAGAATTGAGGTACTGGCTTTCAGTTGAAGCTGCTTATCAGAAAACTTTGGTAGCATTATAGCATTCCCTCTAGAATTCCACAATAGCTTAAATGTCATGCAAAACATTTTGCCATTTGTCATTATAATGTAATAGAGCAGTACCTTATGGGATTGAGGCAAGAAAAGGCTTTTATACGATTACATTGTATGATGACAAATGCTAGCAATTTGCGCTTATTGTGAGTGGCTTTCTAAAGAGAATTTTTGATCCATTGTGTCATTATTCTCCTCCAGATGTATATAAATATAACATATAACATATAAATATAAATAATATCATTAGAAATAGGCAAGAAGGATTTTACAGCTGTCTAGATAGAGCAAATTAGGATTTGTGAATATATGCTGAGGTCTCATTTGGATTAAAGAAAAGACAATTGGGAATAGTGGAGAGGAAAAAATACAACTCACCATGAGGAGAATATTGTTAAATAGAATTATTAACCTGAGCCTTTGTGACCTTTGGATTGGATTACTATGCTGCATGCTCTCTAAGGCAACCCTAGAAGATTGCAAGGTATTTTTACTTAGAAATTCTAGTGCATGTAATGTGTAATGCCTGAGATTAGATGAGTGACACTAGCAGCCTGGAGCTCATGATACATATACTTAGAGAGAAGGGCAGGTTCAATAACAACACGATTCAGATTCCACTGAGAGTGTGAAAATATAGAAATAGAAGAATCTTGTCATTTACGGTCTAGGTCAGCCCTGACTCAGTGGCCAAATAAATTAAATAAGTAGCAGGAGGCTGTATTACACTGTGGGGTGGGGTGGGGGTGGAACTTTAGAAATACTTGTTTTCTTGGCTTAGTTGGTTAAGAAGCACATAACCAGCTCTTAACCAATCAGCTAATCAGTTAGAATTAAAGACTGAGTTCCTATTATAAGGTTAAACTCTGTGGGGGATAGAGAATTATGACATAGTTCTTCTGCCCCAAAGGGGCTTATAGTCTAAATAGAGAGATAAGACTGACACAAGAAACAATTAGAAAACAACAAAGCAGGGAGACATTAAGGTTTTGCATTGGCTGTCATATAACATGAGAGCCAGGTTGTTGTTGTTGCTGTTGTTTTTACTGCTACTATGTAATAAACATAGGAATATGGGCCCAGAGGATGAAGGGTGATAATCTTGTATTCTTTACTTAGCTTTTGTTTTTGCTTAACTTTGTATGCTATTTAAAGGCAATTTTTGGAGCAAAGTGGGTTTCTGCAGAAGTCAGAAGTCCAGGAGAAATGTGGTAGCAGAGAGCATCTTGATAACCAGAGATACTCAAAAGAGATAATGTGACACCCAATGGACATTTGACACCCCTCCTTCCAGGTGATGTTCAACAGAGAAGAGTATGATGAAGTCACCAGAGGAATCAGCAATGCTGTAGCATTGCAGGCATGAGTTGTCCTGTCTGTGTGTTCCTTGCTTGTATATGTTCTCTCTATTTGTGCTTTTCACCACTATTGGTATGATAACCCATGGGAGAGTATATATGTATATATTGGTATGATAACCCATGGGAGAGTATGTGTTCAGGAGGGAAGAAGGATCTTTTATTGACATTTTTTACTATGATCTTTAATCAAATGCCTTTTGTTTCGAGGTAGTATGTTCTCTGATTGACTAATAAATGTAGACATATAATGACTCGTGAACTGTGATTTAACATGGTATAGTTTTTTTGCTCACATAGAGAGTCCCTCTATGTGCCCTGGCTCTACCCCAAGGTGCTGAAGATACTGTGCATTATGTATCCAAGTACTAAATGATGAGGTAGCCATATATATATATATGTATATATATATTAAAATAAAAATAAATATATCTCTATCTATCTATCTATCTATCTATCTATCTATCTATCTATCTATCTATCTATCTATCTATCTATCTATCTATCATCTATCTAAAATGAGTCCCAGAAAGGCAAAATCAATGATTACTATATCAGTTAGGGAAGACTTCATTAAGGATGGAAGATGAGCTAAACCTTGAAGTGATATGGAAGTGAAGAAACAAAACAAATGCAATCTCAGGCTATTCTGAGGGGCATACTATTCAGGACCACATCTGAATATTGTGTTCTTTTCTGACTGACACATTTTAGGAAGGACAAGCTCCAGTGTGTCTAGAGGAGCTTGACTGGGATGATAAGATTGAACCATTCTATGAGGAACTAAGTATGTTTAGGTTGGAATGGAAAAGACTTAGGGGGGAGATGGTAAATGTCTTCAGATATTTGAAGGGATGCCATGAAGAGGGATTAGATTTGCTTTGCTTAACTGAAAAGGGCAGAGTAGGACCGATGGGTGAAATAGGGGAGCAGATTTCACTTAGCCATAATGAAAAACTTTATTAACTTTTAGGGCTGTTCTAAAGTGGAACAGGCTGCAGAGAGGAAGTGAGTTTTCCAACACTAAAAGTCTTCAAGTAAAAGCTATATGATTGCATATCTGAAATGTTATGGAGGAGATTACTACTGAAATAATTAGGACTGGATGATCTGTGAGGGTTTTTTAAAAAAAATTCTGTGTTTCTGGTCTATGAAGGATGAGTTGGATTTGTCAAGGCAGAGCGAAGAAGTATGAATATATAAATAAGGTCATTACTCAGGTCTGAAAACATGATTTGAGAAATTTTAGAACTTTTTAGCCAGCTAGCTTTGCAAAAGGCCAGCCCAGTTATACATGATGCAGATTCTCAAACAATTCTTTTAGGGGCCTTTTTATGAATTGAAACTTTCAGTTGGTCTTTAACTGTTGGCAGTTCACCAACATCTGATATCATACCTAATATGAGGCCTCAATAAATATTTTTTTAATGATGAAGTTGTCATTGTTCTTTAGTTATATCTGATCCCATGGATGATCTATCTTCCACTATCTCTTGAAGTATTTCCAAACTCATGTTTGTTGCTTCCATGACCCTATCTACCCATCTCATCCTCCTTTGTCCCATTCTCCTTTTGCCTTCAATCTTCCCCAACACCAGGATCTTTTCCAATGAGGCTTGTCTTCTCATTATGTGCTTAAGGTATTTAAGCTTCAGCTTCATCATTTGATCTTCCAATGAATAGTCTGAATTAATTTCTTTAAGTATTGACTTATTTGACCTCTTTGCGGTCCAAGGGATTCTCAAAAGTCTTCTCCAGTACTACAATTTGAAAGTGTTAATTCTATGGCACTCAGTTTATAGTTCAACTCTCACAGCCAGATGTTGCTACTGGAAAAACCATAGCTTTGACCATATGGACCTTTATCAGCAAGGTGATGTCTCTGCTTTTTAGTATGCTATCCAGATTTTCCATAGTTTTCTTTTCAAGGAACAAGTATGTTTTAATTTCATGTCTGCAGTTACAGTCTATAGTGATCTTTCAAGCCAAGAATAAAAGAAATCTGACACTACTTCCATTTCTTCTCCCTCTGTTTGCCAGGAAGTAACAGGGACCAGTTCCCATGATCCTAGTTTTTCATGTTAATCTTTTCTTTCTTTCTTTCTTTCTTTCTTTCTTTCTTTCTTTCTTTCTTTCTGTCTTTCTTTCTTTCTTTCTTTCTTTCTTTCTTTCTTTCTTTCTTTGCAGGGCAATGAGGGTTAAGTGACTTGCCCAGGGTCACACAGCTAGTAAGTGTCAAGTGTCTGAGGCCGGATTTGAACTCAGGTACTCCTGAATCCAAGGTCAGTACTTTATCCACTGCACCAACTAGCTGCCCCCTTTTATGTTAATCTTTAAGGCAGATTTTGCATTCTCTTCTTTCATTGTCATCAAGAGGTTTCTTAATTTTTTTTTAGTTTTTTGCCAGCAGAGTGGTATTGTCTGAAGATCTGAAAGTGTTGATATTTCTACCAGAAACCTTGATCCTGGATTTGACTTATCTATCTTGTCATTTCTCATGATGTACCCCCCTTATATGTTAAATAAATAATGTGACAACATACAGTTTTATTGTACCCCTTTCCCAATCTTTAAGCAAATAGTTGTTCCATACTGATTCTAACGGTTACTTCTTGATTTCTGTACAGGTTCCTCAGCAGACAAGTAAGATGATCTGGTACTCATATCTTTTTGAGGGCTTGCCACATTTTGTTGTGATCCACACAGTCAAAGGCATTAGTGTTGTCAATGTTTTTCTGGAATTGTCTTGGTTTCTCCATAATATAGTGAATGTTGGCAATTTGACAATTTGGTCTCCAGTTCCACTGCCTTTTAGAAACCCAACCTACGTTTCTGGTAATTCTCAGTTCATATATTACTGAACCCTAGCTTGCAGAATCTTAAGCATAACCTTGCTGGTATGTGAAATCAGTGAAATTATTCAGTAATTTGAACATTCTTTGGCATTGCCCTTCTTTAGGATTGGGACAAAAACTGATCTTTTTCATCTCAGTAGCCATACAGTGAGAGAGAGAGAGAGAGAGAGAGAGAGAGAGAGAGAGAGAGAGAGAGAGAGAGAGAGAGAGAGAGATGACAGATGGATAAATGGAAAGAAGGAAAGGAAGGAAGGAAGGAAGGAAGGAAGGAAGAATGGCTCTTTTTTGGATCAAAGAAGCCTACCTTGGGAATAATTATAAAGTAGTAATAAGAAGACACTTGCTGACAAGCAATTGTTCCTATATTCCCAGGAATCTACTGATGCAAAGAGCCCCTTTTCCCAGTTATATCAGGCAGAGAAAAAGGAGCTTTTTCTCTGATTTTGCTTTGGCTCAAGCTCTTTATCATTAAATCAAAACAAAGACGAAAAATACCATGTAATTTAAAATTTCAAACTGAAATCAAAGGTAAGGCAAACCATCAGACCATATAGGTATGACCTAAATAACATCACTTATTGATATGTATTGGAGGTGATAAATAGATTTAAGGGATTAGATCTAGTAGATAGAGTAGGTGAAGAACTATGGACAGAGGTTTCCAATATTGTACAAAAGGCAGCAACAAAAAACATCCCAAAGAAAAAGTAGAACAAGAAAGCACAATGGCTTTCTGATGAGGCTTTTAAAATAGCTGAGGAAAGAAGGAAAGCAGAAGAGAAATTAGAAAAGGAAAGATATAGAAAATGAAAGCCTGGAAATACAGAGGCTACTCAAGGGCCTGTCCCAATAGGATCAGCAAGAAGGATTTTACCTGTTCTGTTTCCAACCTGGGCCTTTCCTTAGAAAACCTGGAAAGCCCTCACTCTAGGGGCCTTCTGATATTAATACTAAACTTAGTAAGGACACCCTATTGACTTAGTTCACTGCAGCTCAGAACTCTTAATTTAAGAGATCCACCAGTCTCAGCCTCCCTAGTAACAGGGATTACAGGCATATATGACCATTATTTCCCCTTTTAAAAGTCACTCACCCTGTTCTGGTTTTGCCATTCAACTCTAGTAGAACTATCTGAAGCAACTTATAATCATTAATTTGAAAAGTTTAAATATCACCCATTCTGTACATGTATTTCAAGATTTTTTTCTTTTTTTTCCTTAAAAAGTTCATTTACAAGAAAAAAAAGAAATGACAGTGGACTTTTCTAAGAATCACAAGGAGTGAAACATCAGGTATTACATTGTTAATTAGTTAATACTGTACTTGTAAAGCACTTAGAAGATGAAAAATACCATGTGATTAGGAATCACTATTCTTATCAGTACCAATAGACTTTAATCACTTTATAAGGTCATGTTTCATCTAATTTGGTAGATGAGAGTAGGAGACAGATTTGATTTCCTCTCACAAGCTAGATATTATTTTCAAAGAGAAAAGGAAAGGAAATGATTTTCTATGGCTTTTCTTTCAATGCTCAGTTGCTTTTTGACTAAATGAGTTTTTGGTAATTTACATAGAGCCTTGAGAGTATATTCACAGGTGTCAGAAATTGAGGGCAATAGAGAGGGGCTACTGTTTTTTTTTTGTCAGAAGATAAATATGTAACCTTGATTTCTTACCTTCTTTCTAGTTCTGCATTTCTTATTATCTGTGAGATGTCTCCAACTGAATGTCCTGCTGACCCCTAAAAACTAAACAGGATTAAAGCTGAGCTCATTATTTCCCCCTCAGACATGTTACTTATCAATTCCCGCATTATTCTGGAGATACTGAAACCTTCATGATATTCTAGGTTTTAAGTCTAGCTGTTTTGAACGATGTAAAGATGTTGCCCTTTCTTCTGTAGTTTTCATTAGCTATTAAAAACTTGCTGAGTACAACTTCTGGAGGGGAAGGAAGCCCAGAAACATATATAGGGGGAGGAAGGTATTAAACATTTATATGGTGCTTGTTATGTTCCACTGTGTAAAGCACTTTATAAATATACATATACTAATCTGGGGTTGGTTCTCATGAACAGATGCCATCCCCTGGAAATTGACCAGTTCTGGTCAGTCTTGTGGTGTCCACAGAAAGATACAGACCAGTGAGATTTCTATTGCCTGGGAACATAGAAGAAAAGAAACTTTCCCCCGGACCAGTGCCTAAAGAACTGATCTAGAAGGAAAGCAACATATTCACATACAAGAATGAAGTTGGATAAATCACTGGACATTGAAGTAGCATGTAGCAAATTCTATATTTTTTACTCTGCAATAACTTCTCAATAAGTTGAGAAGGGATCAGTTAGGATCACCAGCTCTAGAAAATTCTTGTTGATTACCAACCATTTTGCTCCTTGAGGGGAGTTGCAATCTGATCTACTTGTGTGGCTAAAACTGGACATTAGCAGAATACAGTTGCAGAGAGAGAATTTCTTCTCCATCTCTTATGTCTAGTCTACTCTCTTTCTTAACTAATCAAAAAGCATTTATTAAGCACCTACAATATGCCAGGCCCTGTACTTTATAATATTTATTGGATTTCCCCCCAAATTTCATGATCATAGTCACAGATTAGTTCTGATAATTTTTTAGCTTTCATCAATTTATTTGCGTAGCTATAGCTTTTAAGTTGTCAACTCCATGGGAAAAAGTGCTTTATAAATGTCTGATAATAAATAAATAAATCAACAGATTTAATGAGGAAACCAGAACAAAGTGGTATGTGTAGACTAAGAAGAGACTACCTGAACAATGTAAACATCATTTGATATTGTTGTATTATATTTTAGAAACACCAATGTAGTTACAAATACTGCTCAATCAGTATATGATTTTCTAGGGTTTGGTATTGAGATGAAAGGGTTGGCTGGTTTCTTTTACTGGACAACCATTTCTTCTACAATTAAGGGCAAGGCAGCCCTTTCTAATTTTAATATTTTGTTTTGTGGCTCAACATTTGAATGCATGGCTCAGGAGTTGAAACATCAAAGAGGCATCATAGTATGGTAGAAGAAACATTAGTTCTGGAAGCAGAAAACTCCAGTTTGTATTTTTGTTGTTGTTGAGTCATGTTCAATTCTTTGCGACCCCATTTGAGGTTTTCTTGGCAAAGATACTGGAGTGGTTTGCCATTTCCTTCTTCAACTCATTTTGCAGATGATGGACTGAGGCAAGGGTTAAGTGAGTTGCCCAGTGTTATACAGATAGGAAGTATCAGAGGCTAGATTTGAACTCAGGAAGATGAGTTTTCCTAATTCCAAGCCTAGCACTCTATCCACTGTATCACCTAGCTGCCTAGTTCATATTTTAGCTCTACTATATATACGTGTGACATTGGGCAAGCCATGTCAACTTTCTGGGCCTGTGTGTCCCCATCTATAAAAGGAGGAGTTGGACTCAAATGATCTCTAAGATCTCAAATCTCAAATCTGCTGACTCCCATCTTGAGAATACCCAAGTGTTTGTTATTTAGATACACAGGAGAATGGAATCCACTATCATAAGAAGAATTATTTTAGTTTTAGCCTCTATGCAAGTTCCTTTTAGGGTTTTATGAGTTCTGTATTATCATTTTATATTTAGGTTGGTAAATGTAGCACTCACCTCCATCATTATTTATTTTCTCTTAGGCATTTTGCCTACAATGAAGTTAAGTTACTACCAGATACATAGTGATGACATGGTTATAGATTTGTGGGCTGAAGAGCCAGGCTTCAGCCACAGGCATGATCAACTGAAAGAGAAATAATAGAATCATAAATCAAGAGCTGGAAGGACTCTTAAGAAGCCAGCTAGTCAAACTTTTCATTTTACAGATTGTAAAAATGAGGCCCAGAGAAATAAAACTTCAATATAAAAATAAGTAAATAAGCATAAGCAAATAAGGTATATAAGAAAAAAACCTAAGACATCAAAAAGGTAATAAACTGGGATTCAAACCTACACCCTCTAATTACAAACCCCGTGCTCTTTCCACTTTACCTCACTTGTCTAGCCTGCTTTCTTGCTCAATTATCCTTTAAACACAACTAAATGATGCAATATTAGAGATTACTAAATGTGAAATATTATATATTTAAAACAGATGCTAAAAAACCTTAGGCAAAATTTGGTGGTTTTATTTTTGGGAAATCTCTTTCAAACAGGATTTAGCAATCTTTCCTTCTTTTGATTTCAAAGAGAAATCCTTAGCAGCTCTTTGCTACCTTTAGATTTTTTGCAAGCTAATGTGGGTGGGAGGTGATAGGAGCTGTCCAGCTGAAAGGAATTCAGGAGAAGTTGGACAGTGAACCTTGGACCAGACTTAAAAAACTGGCATGTATGCATATATAGGTGATGACAAAAAATGAGAATTTTCCTGCTCTAGTTCAACCAAACCTTTGATCTCCAATCTCAGATTCTCCCACCTCCTCCATCTGACTGTTCTGCTTTTCACCTAGCTCTCTCTTTGGTTGCTTGTTTTGCTTTGTCTATTCCTCTCTACAAATGGTAATACTCTCTTCTGACCTTGGTTTCCATTCAGATATTATCATTGGTGTTTGTCCTTTGTTCTCAAAGAGGGCCATGACATAGGGGTGATGTCATGACTTTTATTGAATTGGATTTAAGTGAGGAAGGGCTGTGTAAAATCACCAACTTCACTCTCTCCTCCAGAGCCATCTGGGTCCAGTGGTAAGATATATATCAGGATGACAAGATGGCTGTGGATATTTAAGTAACTTGCCTAGGGTTACACAGCTAGTAAGTGTCTGAGGTGAGATTTGAACTTAGATCCTCCCAGCTTCAGGGCCAGTGCTCTATCCACTGAACCACCAGCTGCCCTTTCAGATATCATGACCTCTAATGGAAGACCTTTATCTCAGGCTACTGACCTATGATTATTTGTACCATAATTTTCTTCCCATCTTCTTCCCATAATCTGGGCTGGAAATCCCTATGTCCCTACTGGAATCTCTTCCCTTGCTCTCTCTTCAGGGCACAGTGAAAAGAACAATACAACTTGGAGTCAGTGAGTTTGAATTTTTCCTCAGGCCCTTATTAGATGTGTGACCCTGGGCAAGTTGCTTAACTTCTTTGTGCCTGAGTTTCCTTATTTGTAAAATAGGAGAAATAATAACACCTACCTTACAAGGTTTTGAGGATAAAATGAGGTTATATATATATATAAAGAGCTTTGCAAACCTTAGAGATCCATACATGTTTCCATCACCACCACCACCTACCTTCTTTTTCTTCTCTTTCTTTTTCTTTCTTTCTTTCCTCCCCCTCCCTCTCCCCCTCCTCCTCCCCCTCCTCCTCCTCCTCCTCCTCCTCCTCCTCCTCCTCCTCTCCCTCCTCCTCCTCCTCTCCCTCCTCCTCCTCCTCCTCCCCTCCTCCTCCTCCTCCTTCTTCTTCTTCTTCTCTTTCTTCTTCTACTTCTCCTTCTTCTCTGACTCCTTCTCCTTCTCCTTCTCCTTCTCCTTCTCCTTCTCCTTCTCCTTCTCCTTCTCCTTCTCCTTCTTCTTCTTCTTCTTCTTTTCCTTCTTCTTCTTCTTCTTCTTCTTCTTCTTCTTCTTCTTCTTCTTCTTCTTCTTCTTCTTCTCTTCCTGCTCCTCCTCCTCCTCCTTCTTCTCCTTTGTCTTCATCTCCTTCTTCTCCTCCGTCTCCTTCATCTCTGTCTCCGTCTCCTTCATCTCCGTCTCCGTCTCCTCCGTCTCCGTCTCCTTCTTCTCCTCCTCCTCCTCCTCCTCCCCGAGACTTTCTTTTGCTTCCAGAATCAAATGTAATTCCTGTTCTCCCTCCTGCATTCTGCATCCAACCAAATTGGTGTTCTCTTTGTTCCTTACACACCATACTCCAGCTCTCATCTCCATGCCTTTGCATTGGCTGTTCCCTTTGTATTCCCTTTTCATCTCTTCCTCAGAGAATCCCTCCCTTCTTTCAAGACTTGGTTATACCACCACCTTCTACATGAAGCCTTTTCTTTTTCTTTTTTTTATAGTAATATGTTTTATGTTAGCTGTAAAAAATTAACTATTAACTAACTAATCTAATCTGAAAAATTTATATAATTGGATTTATTAAAATTATGATTATATGAAAAATTATTAGTTTAGAGAAATTATAATTGGGCCATAAGTCCCTTCGTGGTCGTCATTCAAATGTGAAAATATTTTTGATGACTAGGGCTATTTCGAGGGCTAATCTGACTGGAGGACTAATCTGGGGACTTTTGACTATTTGGCTATCTGACTGTCTATCAATTTAGCATGGGCCTTTTATAAAGTTCCACCACACTGCTCCACTCCCAAATTGATAAGCAAAATATTAAGAAGCCTCTTAGCTAAATAATCAAAGCAGAGTTTATTTATGAGATACTATTTAAAATTAAGAATACAGGGAAATAAAATGTACAACCTGACTGCATTTTGGTGCATCTCTTTCCCACCTGCTGAGCCTGAAACTTCTTTAATACAATAAGGGCCTTAGCCGCCTCTTGCCTTAGGGCACTCAGGTCCTTTATTCTAACTCTGAGCCCCTTTCACTTTATAAATCCCGCTGCTTCTAACTTTCCTCTCCTTACTGCCACCGCCGAACCCCTGTGTTTCTCTCTCACTGACCTTCTGTCTGTCTGCTCCGTCAGTCTGCCCTTCGGCCTCTCTTTTCTCTGCTTCTAGTCCTTTAGCCTTCTCCTATGTCCTTGTACCCCTGTCTCTAGTCTGCCGCCCCTCCAACCTTTCTAATCTCATCAGCCGCCTCTTGACCTCTTCTCCCCACTCTGAGTCTTATCTGCTGGCCTCCTCATCTTGTCGGTCCTCTTCTCAGCCCCCCACTGAGTCTAACTCTCAGGTCTATATTTTCTTTTCTTCTCTCCACTCAAATCTCGGGGCTTCCTGCACCCCCACAGACCAAGATAATCCTCCAGCCAGGGCTGTGGCTGGTGGTGGGGGGTGTGCTTGAGCCTCATGTGCTACACCAGAGCCCAGCCTGGACAAGCTTAGGATCTCTCAGATACCTCCACTCAGGTCGGAGAGAGCTGGGGGCTTTTTCCCCCCAGCTGTCTGACCTGGTGTCTTGTACAGCCCACAGGGCTTTTTGGCTCAGCTGAAGCAGAGGGGGAGGGGCACCAGCACCTCCCACACAGAAGAGACCCTGAGGGCCTAAGGCTTTCTAATCTCAGCCCAATGGTAGGGTCCCCAAATCAAAATAAATTTCTACATAGCAAAGCCCTAGTCAAAAAATAATGAGTAAATGATATTTGTATATGAATATAATGAAATATTAGTAGGCTATAAAAAGAAAAAACTAAGGAATATGATACACACAGAATTATGTGACAAGACTCATATGAACTGATACAAAGCAAAGTTAATAGAAAGAGGAATGCAATATACACAATTACTACAACAATGTAAATGGAAACAAAAACAACAATAAAATAATCAACACTGAATATTGTAAACTTATAATGGCCTACCTTACCTGAAAAACACTGTAGTTTTCAAAGACTTATTTTCTTCCTTAAGTTTTTGGTTCTACATTTCAAATTGGTTGACTTTCTTTTAATAATTTTCTCATTTTTCTTGGATTTCTCTTATTTTTTCCTATTTTCTTCAATCTTATTGGTTTTTAATGTCCTTTTTAAAGATTTTCTAAGAACTCTTTTTGTGCTTGAAATCATTTTGCATTTCTCATTGAGAAAGGAGTGGCTTTTTTCCAGTTCAATTATCTTTCTAAATCTACACAATCCCCATAGTAACTATCTTACTATATTTTTCTTTGCTGGATCATTTTATTTTTATCTTTGTTTATTTTTCTTTTATTTTTTTCTTTTAGCAGTTATTTTCTGAAGTCAGTCTTGGGTCCCAATCTTGGGCTCTCCTCTTCACATCTTTTTTTCCCCATAAAAGCATTTTATTATTTTCCAGTTACATGTAGAGATAGTTTGCAACATTTGTTTTTATAAGATTTCTTGTTTCAAATTTCTCTCCCTCCCTCCCCTCCCTCCCTGCTCCCCAAGACAGAAAGCAATCTGATATAGGTTATATATGCATAATCACATTAAACATATTTCTGCATTAGTTATGTTGTGCTAGAAGAATCAGAGCAAAAAGGAAAAACCTCAAAAAAACCCCCAACAAAAAATAGAGATAGTATGGTTCAATCTGCATCTAGATTCCATAGTTATTATTTTTTCTTTTTTCTGCATTTGGCGAGCATTTTCCATCATGAGTCCTTTGGATCTATCTTGGACCATTGTATTGCTGAGAAGAGTCAAGTCTGTCATAGCTGATCAACACACAATGCTGTTGATACTATGTACAATGTTCTCCTGGTTCTACTCATCTCACTCAGCATCAGTTCATGTAAGTCTTTCCAGGTTTCTCTGAAATTCACCTGCTCATAGTTTCTTATAGCACAATAGTATTCCATTACATTCATATACCACAACTTATTCAGTCATTCCCCAGTTGATGGGCATCCCCATATTTTCCAATTCCTTGCCACCACAAAAAGAGCTGCTATAAATATTTTTGTACATGCGAATTCTTTTCCCTTTTTTATGATTTCTTTGGGAAAAAGACTTAATAGTGGTATTGCTGGGTCAAAGGGTATGCACAGCTTTATAGCCCTTTGGGCATAGTTCCAAATTGCTCTCCCGAATGGTTGGATCAGTTCACAGCTCCACCAACAATACATTAGTGTTCCAATTTTTCCACAGCTTCTCCAACATTTATTATTTTCCTTTTTTTGTTGTATTAGCCAATCTGATAGGTGTCAGGTGGTACCTCAGAGTTGTTTTAATTTGCTTCTCTCTAATCAATAGTGATTTAGAGCATTTTTTCATATGGGAGTAGATAGATTTGATTTCTTCATCAGAAAATTACCTGTTCATCTCCTTTGACCATTTCTCAATTGGGAATTACTTGGATTCTTATAAATTTGATTTAGTTACTGATATATTTTAGAAATGAGGCCTTTGTCAGAAATACTGGTTATAAAAAATTGTTTCCCAGCTTTCTGCTTCCCTTCTAATTTTGGATGCATTGTTTCTGTTTGTACAAAGGCTTTTTAATTTAATGTAATCAAAATAATCCATTTTGCATTTCATAATATTCTCTATCTCTTGTTTAGACATAAACTGTTCTCTTTTCCATAAGTCTGAGAGGTAAACCACTCCTTCCTCTCCTAATTTACCTATGGTATCACCTTTTATGTCTAAATAATGTACCCATTTTGACCTTATTTTAGTATAAGGTGTAAGGTGTTGGTCTGTGCCTAGTTTCTGCCATATCACCCTCCACTTTCCCCAGCAGTTTCTGTCAAATTTTGAGTTCCTATCCCAGAAACTGGAGTCCTTGGGTTTATCAAACAGTAGATTACTAAAGTCATTTACTACTGTGTCTTCTGTGCCTAAGCTATTCCATTGATCCACCACTCTATTTCTTAGCCAGTACCAAATAGTTTTGATGACTGATGCTTTTTAGTAAAGATGAAGGCTTTTCTAATTTCAACTGCTAGTATGCTCTCTAAAACTACTTTATATTTAACTGCTTTGTACTTATTATGTCTATATTTATTCAGTATAGACTTACATGTTTCCTTGTTGTCTCCTTTATTAGAATGTAAACTCCTTGAATGTAGAGATTGCTTAATTCTTTGTATTTGTATCCCAAGGGCCTTACACAGTGTCTGGCACATAGTAGATACCTAATAAATTAATGCTGATTAATTGTTTGATTGGAAGAACTGCATCTTGATTTTTGCCTGATTCAACACTGAAATTCCTAGAGCTTATTCAAAAGTATAATTTACTTCAAGTCCCTTTCCTCAAAGTTTCTCTCATACCTCTGGGCTACCACTTTATCTGGGTTTTGCCTTCTCTCAACTGCTTGAGAAAATAGAATAAGAATTCTAGTTGGGTGAGGATGAGGGATTGGGGTTGAAGAGACATGGGGCCCCCACTTTGCTTTCTCTAAAGCTCTATTCCTTTTTTCTTGTTTTTACTCACAAGGCAGAAGCAGGAATAGAGATGACAATATCACAATTAAGCTCTACATTTTTTATTAGCAATGTCCCCCTCTCCCAATCACTGTTTCTTCCAATCAGAAAGATATCCTACTCTCCTGGGAGGGAGGGAGAGAGAGAGAGAGAGAGAGAGAGAGAGAGAGAGAGAGAGAGAGAGAGAGAGAGAGAGAGAGAGAGAGAGAGAGAGAGAGAGAGTCAGTTATTACTCCTTCCTGGCAATTTCTAGGTGCTGAATATTTTCATTTCCTTGTATAACCCTTTCGTGACATGAAAGGTCCAGGAAAATTTGAGAAGAGGGTTCTCTCACTTCTCTTAGCTCATGTGCCTTCACTCAGGGAATATGGGAAACTTTTCTGCATGGGTATTCCCCAAGTGTGTCTCTATGCAAGCATGTAGTTTATGAGATTACAGGAAAAGTTCTCATAAAAGGAGGAAAGCAAACTCGAAATTTTTTGTATAAGAAACCATGTAAATCCCTAGAGCCCCAAATGTGAAGACTCCTTTGGAGTAACACCTTGTTCTCCCAAGTTCTCTTTTTACCTGCTACTCGCTCTTGGTCAAAAGGAGAGGTGTAGCATTTGTCTCTCTTTCTTCAGCTTCTTCATGTTCCCTGTGGCTTTCTTCATTATGGTCACAAAATTCATGAAGTTTCTTAGATCAGGAGAGAACAAGTCTCCAAGGACCTGCATCTTTCAGCATCATCTCCCCTAGGAGAGTGGAGGGTAGAATCTAGTTTTGAGTTCTTTTTTTCTCTGGAGCCTCCACTCCTTTTTCCTTGGCTCTTCCCTCTTTTCCTCTTGGATAATGAGCTCTGCCCACAGCTGTGTTTTGCTATTTGCATACATGCTCTCAGGCTGCTACCACTCTCTTAAATGTGGAAGGAAGGAAACAAAAGAAGAGCCCAGAAAGGCTACACATGAAATTTGCATATACCCTTCTCTTATTGAAGGATTTTACTACTTGCCTCTGATAAAGGGCTTTAAATTTCAAAAATCTAAGTATATCTGAATATGATTTCTTAAAAAAAATCAGTTTTATATCCCCTACACTTCTCCTCTGTCTCTCTCTATACATTCTCTCCCAATGCCATACCTTATAATAAAGAATTTTTAAAAGAGCAAGAATAGGGAAAAAATTGACCCAATGAACACATTGAAACCAATTTTAAAAAGCCCATCAAAACCAATGAAAACATTGAAAAAGTCTGACTATGGCATTATATGTAATATTCCATGTCTATGGATTCCTACCTCCCTGCAAAGGAGTCAGGGAGGCATCTTCTCATTGTTTTTCTTAAAAATGACTATGATTACTGTCTACAAAGTGGATCTTTCAAAAATATTTCTGTATTTTTCTTTGTGTGGGTACATCCTCCACATAACCCCTTGATAGCTTAATAGATAATCTTTAACAATTATGGGATCTAGAAATACATCACCAATAACTAATGTAGTGATACATCTCTCTGCAAATTTAGCTAGGCTGGTCCTCAAACAAAAGAAAACGAAATTGTCACTGAACCTGTACTCAAATCTTTTCCAACAAGGTAGAACCTAACAACATTTGCTCTTTGCCAGCTCATTTGTTAGAAATGGAAGGTAACCTCTAAGCCACTATGGGAAGACAAAGTAAATGTGTTTTTGAAAAAAGGGATATTACTGTTTTTAAAAGTCCTATTAATCTTTTGATAAAAATCCTTTGATAAAGTAATAATTTTGCAAAACAGATAATCTACTCTCCCCAATGCATTTGAAACAAATAAGCATTTCCTTATATCTAATTTTCCTAAAGTGGGGGCATATTTATAAATAATGATGAAAGGATTTGGTACATATTTTTGATTGAACAGAGAGGTATCAAAGGCAGGGAATATTAGTATATCTTTAGTTAATCCTTTCAAGTCTGTTGTTACATTATTTAATTTTCCATATTTAGTTGTTTTGGAACTTAGCCTTGCATTGTATCTTTTAGAAAACCATTCTACAGGGGCAGCTAGGTGTCGCAGTAGATAAAGCACTGGCCCTGGATTTAGGAGGACCTGAGTTCAAATCTGGCCTGAGACACTTGACACTTACTAGCTGTGTGACCCTGGGCAAGTTATTGCTCCACAAAACAAACAAACAAACAAAAAAAAACCCCAAAAAACCATTCTACAGTCTCTACCTTGTTTTAAAAAAATTAGATTTATTAAGTCAAAATCCAATGCCTTCATAGGTATATCATGGAATTTTTTTTTTGCTTGCTCCCCTCCCCCTTTTTAAAAAAGAGCAGAAAATAAATAATAAACTCTAAACACTAGCATTTTTTTTGGTAGAAGCAAATAATTGGAGACAGGGTTGGAGTCCATTAACTGAAGAATGCTTAAACAAATTGTAGTACAACTAGATGCCTATTAGTACAAACAATAAACCCCCTGATGTGATTGCATTATTCAAATCTGAACTTCATATTTCCACTGGGCTAGAACCAATGACCATATTTTACATAATTATAACTTTGAGTAGTGTGAATTTGAACACAAGAGACCACTTCAGGTCTCTTATTTGTATTAGTTACTATAGCTATATATATAAATATAAAGGTATGCTAGTGTTTCTTAAGAAATGATGAATAGGAGGAATTCAGAGAAACATAGGAAGACTTGTATGAATTAATGCAGAGTGAAGTAAGCAACACAATATAAATGAAAGAGTTGAACAGTAAGAAAGTTCTGTTCTCCCATTGGACCATTTCCTCCTAGAGACTTGTACCATGCTACAGTATGACCCTGTTGAACAAACAAAAGGTAAGGGGGAGAGAATTTTTCTTCCATATTGATGCTTTTCTCTGAGGAGACTCTGCTTTATTTAATGGCTCTTTTGTTAGCATCTCTCTCTCTCTCTCTCTCTCTGGCAGGGGGAGCATAAGGAGGGATTCCTTAAAAGCATAGATCAGAGAGGTAGTGGTTAGAAGTAAACTACATGTGTAATGAGGGATGGGGTAAAAAGGGAGGCTGAAAGGCAATAATGAAGGAAAAAGGATGGAGGGAAATACACAAGTAGTAATTATAACTTTGAATATGAATGGGATGAACTCTTATAAAATGGAAATGGATTAAAAATCAGAATCTGACAATACGTTGTTTTCAAGACACATTTAAAAATGACAGATAGAGTTAAAATAAAGGGCGGGAGCAGAATTTATTATGCTTCAGCTGATGCAAAAAAAAAAGCAGGGGTAGCAATCATGATCTCAGACAAAGTTAAAGCAAAAAATAGATTTAATTAAAAGAGATAAAGGGGGCAGCTGGGTGGTGCAGTGGATAGAGCACTGGCCCTGGATTCAGGAGGACCTGAGTTCAAATCTGACCTCAGACATTTGACACTTATTAGCTGTGTGACCCTGGGGCAAATCACTTAACACCAGTTGCTTCACTAAAAAGAGAGAGAGAGAGAGAGAGAGAGAGAGAGAGAGAGAGAGAGAGAGAGAGAGAGAGAGAGAGAGATAAACAGGGTAACTATGTTTTGATAAAAATATAGACAATGAAACAATATCAATACTAAACCTATAAGCACCAAATACTATAGTATTTGGTATCAAAATTTTAAAAGAACTTAAATGAATTACAGGTGGAAATAGATAGTAGCACTATAATAGTAAGGACTTTAATCTTTCTTTTTTAAAAAACTAGATAAATCTAACAAAAAATAAATAAGAAAGAAGTCAAGAAAGCAAATAGAATTTTAGCAGTTCTCTTCTGGCCACTGCTATTGGTAGCTGCTTATTTTTTTGTCCCCAAGAAATCTTAAAAGAGAACATAGAGAATCTCTCAAAGGCCAGTGCTCTCACTACTTTAGAAGCTTTTTAGCAATGAGCAACAACATTATGATAAACTGACACCCACTAAAAAGACAATTTTACTTAACAAAGTAAAGTATTTTACACACCCATGGATTTTCAGAAAATTTTAAACCCAGAATAAACATAAAAATTAAAATTACATCTAGAAGTTGAGAATATAACACCTAACAATAACCATAGAGAGTTTATTGATGAAGCTTCCCAGTTATGCAAGAACATAAAAAATTCTAGCCACATAGAGCCTAGGTCCCTTCTGACTTGATGAATTTCTTTAAAAAAATTTTTTTAATCAATATTTTATATTTCTTAAATTGTCATCAATTTCAAGTATGTTTTAAAACAAACAATATATTTTTTTTAGAGAGGAAGAAAAATCAGCACACCTGACCAATACATTGACAAAGTCTGAAAACATGTGTGATGTATAACATCTGCAAACTTCCCATCTCTATGAAGGAGTGGGTTGGGGGTATCCACTTATATCCCTTCATTTGAGTACTGCTGGATCTCAATAATTTGTTACATTTACTTTTGATATTTTTGGTGTGTTGTTCTTTCATTGTGATTGCTCCTCCTGATGTGCCCTGGTCACACTGGTCCCTATGTGTGCACCTTTCCACACATATTTCCTATATTTCTGCTTTTCTACTTGTGTTCTCTATATGAGTTTACTTCTGATTCTGGGTATATTTATGGGTGAGGGTGCCCCAGTTTTATGCACCTTCATTTTCTTTAGCCTGCCTCTTTCTAGAGCTAGAATTTTTTTGGGGGGGTGGGGCATTAAGGGTTAAGTGACTTGCACAAGGTCACACAGCTATTCAATATTAATTATAGGTTATAAGTTTAGGGGAATGGACCCTCCGAATGCCTTGAACTTGGGATGTCCTGTGGGCATCCTGTTCTGGGGGATACAGTGTGTCCTTAGGCTTTACATCTATAATTAATCTTAGAGAGAAGAATTGTCACACAGCCAATTTTTATCAAAGGCAACATGAACCCAGTGCTTCCTCATGTTAAGGCCACCTTTCTATCCATTATGTCATGTTATCTCTTATCTTTTTGACACAGTCTAACATGGTTTTAGATGTTTTTAGCAGTAGTAATACTACTGGGGCAGCTAGGTGGTGCAGTAGACAGAGCACAGGTCCAGGAGTCAGGAGGACCTGAGTTCAAATCCGGCCTCAGACACTTAACACTTACTAGCTGTGTGACCCTGGGCAAGTCACTTGACCCCAATTGCCTCACCAAAAAAAAAAAAGAAAAAAAAGTACTAATACTACTGGTTCTTTTTTAAGAAAAAAAATTATTTATCTTTTGATTTATGGAATAAAGCATTTCTATAACATAGTATAATAAAATATGATTGTGTACAAAACTATACATCTATTATGTATAGCTTGCTATTAATTTTTAATATATAGTAATCATGTAAATTTCTTTTTTCCTTTTTTCTCTCCCTCAGAGATCATTACCACTAGACAAAAATTTATATATATAATCATTCTATACATATTTCTCTTTATTAGTTCTTCCTCTGGATATAGCTAGTGTCTTCCTTTATATGCTCTTTGTAGTTAATTTGGATATTTATAATAGTCAAAATGACTTATTTGCTCAAGGTCATTCTTAAAGCAATATTGTTATTGTATGCATTGTTATTTTAGTTCTATTCATTTTGCTCTTCATTATTTTGTGCAAGTTTATAATTTTCTAAGATCATAAAGCTCTTTATTTCTTGTAGCACGGTAGTATTCCATCACAATTATATACCACAACTTGTTCAGCTATTTCCTAATTGATGGGCATCCCCACAATTTCCAGTTCTTTGCCATCACAAAGAGAGCTCCTATAAATGTTTTAGAAAATATAGGTTCTTTTCTTTTTCCTAATCATCTTTGGAAATAGATGTAGTGGTGGTATTGCTGAGTCAAAGGGAGTAGGCAATTTAATAACTTTTTGTACATAATTCTAGATTGCTCTCCAAAATGGTTAGATTAGTTCACAATTCCAAAGACAATAAATTAATGTCCCAGTTTTTCCACATCCCCTCTAACATTTGTTGCTTTTTCCTGCAATCATTTGAGCCAATCTGATAAGTGTAAAATGATATCTCAAGGATGTTTTAATTTGTATTTCTCAAATCAATAATGATTTAGAGTGTTTTTTATATGGCTATAAATTGTTTTGATTTCTTCATTGGAAAACTGTTTATATTCTTTGACCATTTTTAAATTGTGGAATGTCTCATATTCTTATAAGATCTCACAAAGTTCTTTATATATGAGACCTTTGAGAAACTGTCTATAACCCCCCTGAATTTTCTGCTTTCTTTCTGATTAATAAGCTTAGATCAATAGAAATATCCAGTTCTTTTATTTATAAATTACTCTCAAGCTAGATCTTACTAATGCTGCACAATCTTTAAAAACCATAAATATTCAATATTTATCATTGTTAAAAGTTCTCTTGTTGATCTTGGCCTAATAATTAAATCTGTTTTGGATATTGGCTAGGCTATTTATATGATTATCCCAGCCTCTCAATTTTCTTTTCGACCACAGATTTAATATACATGCCTTTTATGTCTTTATAGTGGTGAGAGATAACAACCCTGATGGTCAGAAATAGGATAAAATGCACCACTTTATGACATATTGCTAGAGACTTTTTCTCTGGGTTGATATTGGCTCATTGTTAAACACTCTCTCGGAGTGATTATCAGTTATTAAACCACCTACTTTATTGTTATGTAACTCACATCCTTCTATGTTGTCCAAAACACTGTTGTGTGATACATGTATCTTGCTGAAATAAAGTTTAATTGTCCATAACATTCACAGAACCCAAGAGTTGGAAGGGAACTCAGGCAACATCTAGTTCAATCCATGTCTGATTAAGAGTGCTATTTGTAATATTGGTGACAAGTAGTCATTTACTTATTTTGGGAAAACTCCCATTGAGGGAGATCTCACCATTCATCTTCCTTGGCTTTCCATTTTACTTTGTAAGATCTCTAATTTTTTAGGAAGTTTTTGCTTGTTTACTAAATATATGCCTCTGAAAAATCCACCTTTTGATTCTGGTTCTGCCCTTTGTTGTTGGTGGTGGTCAATTGTTTCAGTTGTGTCTGACTCTTTGTAACTCCATTTGGGGGTCTTCTTGGCAAAGATACTGGAGTGGTTTGCCATTTCCTTCTCCAGCTCATTTTATAGATGAGTAAACCAAGGCAAACAGGGTTAAGTGACTTGCCCAGGATCACACAGCTAGTAAGTGTCTGAAGCCAGATTTGAGCTCAGGAAAATGAGTCTTCCTAGCTCCAGGCCCAGCACTCTATTTACTACACCACCTAGCAAGAATGTTCTACACAATAGTCTTTCAAATAATTGAAGACAGATGTTATGTTCTTTTTTGTTATAGGACCAGAACTTCCTTGATGAAACTTCTTTCCTACCACCCACAACATGAGGAGGCTTTATCTAAAAAAGATAAAACTACCCCTGAGAGCTGATTGGCCTGTGAGATGGGACCAACATTTCCTTTTTGTAATTTCTTTCCTCCCACCCTTAACATGGGGAGGCTTTATCTTATGGAAGGCATAGTTCCCTTCTCATATCTAATTGGCTCTGTCTTCTCTGACTCAGTTTCCTGGTCATCTAAAGGCATAAAAAGTTCCAGTCTATAACTCTTAGATTTGGTGGATTTGTCAAGATCAATGAAATAACCTTGTCCTTCACCATATCCTGCCCTGATGACCATTACATGTTTTCATATGGAGATGAGGGGGGCTGTGTCCAGAGAAGCAAACTCCCACTGTATCTTTGTTGCATATCCTTGCTGTCTTAGGGCAAATTAACTCTCTTTTGGTCAACAGTTCAATGAGTTTAGAGTTCCTCATTTCATTCCAACATTGAACTGGAACTAAGAGGGTGCTAGTGTTGGAGGTTTGCTTCTGACACCTTCTAAGTCTTCTTAATGCTAAATATTCCCTGTTCCTTCAACTGAGTCTTACATGGCAAGTTCTTCAGGTTTGTCAGCATCCTGGATGAGCTTAGGTGGATATGTTCCAGCCTACTTACATCTTTCCTAAAATGTGGCACCTTAAATAGTACTTCCAGATATGGCCTGACCAGGGAAGAGGTTAGTAAAACTGCCATGTCTCTCATCTTGGACACTGAGTGAGCTTTGTTCTGTGTATGAGCTTTTTGGTTGACATTGTTGATTGGTATTTATCCTGAAGCACACTAAAGGCACATATTTTTTTTCTTGAATTTGTAAAGTTGAGTTTTGAATCCAAGTATAGGACTTAACATTTTCCTCTATTTATCGGATTTTATCTTGTTTCATCTGGCCTATCATTCTAGCCTGCCAAAATATTTTTGGATTCTATCTTGTCTGTCTAATGTTTCCTGCCCCTCCTAGTTTTGTATTATCTGAACTTTGATAAGCATGCCTTCTGTATCTTCATTCATTTCATTGATAAAGACATTAAATAGCACAGAATGAAAAACACATTCTATGGGTACTTCACTAGAAACATCACTCCAAGTTGACATTAAACCATCAGTGGCTAGTCTTTGGGTTCAGTCAGTCATCCAGATTTGGAGTCACTTAACTAGTCTATTGTTTAGTTCATATCTCTCCAATTTTTCCACTTGGATAGCATAAAAACTTTGTCTAAACAGGGCCTGAAAGATTTTTCTGGTCTATCAGTATAATTACCCTGCTAGTTGCTCTTTGTTTTTTTTTGTTTTGTTTTGTTTTGTTTTGTTTCGTTTTTGCAGGGCAGTGAGGATTAAGTGACTTTCCCAGGGTCACACAGCTGGTAAGTGTCAAGTGTCTGAGGTCATATTTGAACTCAGGTCCTCCTGAATCCAGGGCCGTGCTTTATCTACTGTGTCACCTAGCTGCCCCACTAGTTGCTCTTTGAATAAAATTATATATTTTTTTAAAGTTTTTTTGGTGTTTTTTTCTTCTTTGCTTTTGTAAAGATGAAATGATTGAGTAAATTAGTCCTACCCCACTACAACCTTGCTTAAAGTTAAATTATAAGATAATCAATCAATTGATATTGTCCATAGCCTTTAGATTAAATGTGAAAAGTCTTTGAAAATCTTTTCCAGTTCTTGGAGGGGTTTCATCACATTCTCTGGGGCCAATATAAAAGCTTTTAAGTTAGCTAGAATTGGAAAGCTCCTGTACATGTAGAACCAGGAGAGAGATTATTTTAACAAAACCCTAAAGAGGAGCCACTGGGAGGGTGGGAGAGGAGAAGCCTCAGTTTTGGTCTCAGCCTAGGTCTTCCTAACCTTCTCCTTCCTCCTTTGTTTGGAGGAAGGCTTCATGACCAGCTTTTAAGGATCAGGGGATATCGGATTTCACTCTTCTTTCCTATTGGTATCCTAGCAGCATTTAAGATAAGTTGATGAAAGTGTTCTTAGCAGCATCCAAGAACAGGGTACATATAGATTCACAGCTCTACAAAGTTTCCAGCAAAACAAACAGACAAACAAAGCAAACAAAACAAAACAAAACAAAAAAACTACATCATACCCAACGGGAATTTCTTTAGCACCCAATAAATAGGAGGAAAGCACTTCTAGTAAACAGGAGTTATATTGCCCCATTGTTACATTTGTTCTCTAAGCTTGAGTTCATTTTTCTCTGGACTCTATGTATTTATGGGGGTTATTATCACATACCTTTGGGGAGATGTTTTGTACTTACTGTTCTTACAGTATTACCTAAATATCCCTTTCTAGAAGCCATTTATGGCTGGATTAATAAATGATTATCATGTGATAATCTTAATGTTTTTTGTTTTTGTTTTTGTTTTTGCAGGGCAATGAGGGTTAAGTGACTTGCCCAGGGTCACACAACTAGTTAAGTATTAAGTGTCTGAGGCTGGATTTGAACTCAGGTCCTCCTGAATCCAAGGCCAGTGCTTTATCCACTTCGACACCTAGCTGCCCCCTATCATGTGATAATCTTGAAGGGAAACATACCAGTGGGGACTTTAACCCATCACATTAGAAGATCATCCCAAACTCCTCAGTTGTACCCCTAGAATCTGGAGGTCAAGATATAACCTTGCCCCATACCTAAGACTCATTTGTGTGAGTGGGAACTGGGATAAAGATCGTCAGAGCTAAAATGGGCTATATTGTGATGTGTTTAGTCTATTTAATCTTCCTCACAAAACTAGCTCTGAATCATTCTAGCTCTTTTTACCGTTTCATCTGTATTTCATCTACTTTATCTGAACCACATGCAGAATTGCAGGTGTGGTGGTAGAGAGATGCATAATAAAAAGAAGTTATTACTTATTGATGATTTGGAAGAGAATTGTGATTCATCATCAGGAAGCCTGAATTGGACTTAAAGAATTGAATCAGCTTTCTATCTAAAGAGGCCAGAACAAAGAACTAGTTTCACTCTGAGAACTCCGATCTCAAAAACGAAGAAATTGCTTGATTTAATTTCCCCCCAAAGAGATACAGCTGTTGTGGTTATAGCTTGAGGCTGAAGTCACAAGAAAAGGATGACAAAAGCCAGAATACTAGAAATTTGAAATGATTGTAAACAAAATTTCATGATTTTTCACTTCAAGGGCAGCTGGGTGGCACAGTGGATGGAGCACTAGACTTGGAATCGGGAAAATATCTTCCTGAGTGCAAACCTAGCTTCTGACACTTACTAACTTTGTGACTTTGGGCAAGTCAATTAATCCTGTTTGCCTCAATTCCACAATCTGTAAAATGAACTGGAGAAGGAAATGGCAAACCACTCCAGGATCTTTGCCAAGAAAACCCCAAATGGGATCACAAAGAGTTTGATGCAACTGAAAAATGATGGAACAACAACAACAACAACAACAACAACACATGAAAGGCAGTTGTAGCAATTCCAAAGAGTCAAGGAAGAGTGATCAAAATAGCTTATCAAAGTAATGTTTCACAGATGTGAATGAGTCTCCCCTCCCATACAGATGTGGGAAAAGGGGCATTCCCCATGTTGATAAGGGAAAATACTCCCAATTTTGAAGAAGACTGATAGTTTGTATTTTTCCACCTTAATTGCATGGTGACATAGTCCCCCTTTCCCCGCAAGGTCTCTAGCTGGGGTTTTCTTTCACTTGGGAATTCAATACATTTTGATGGCCAAGTAAAGGAAAGTCATTGAGAATTTATTAAATACTTATCATGTATGTGCCAAGTGCTTTACTAAGTATTGAATGGTGTGGGAAGAGTACTGGATTTAGAGTTTGGAGATCTGAATTCAAATTTCAGCTCTACATCTTAATGACTGTGAAATCTTGGATGAGTTTATCTCACTTCTTTGAGACTCAGTTTCCTCAAATCTACATGTATATGTGTAATCTATTCCTATATTAATATGAATCTCCCAGTATAATGCCTCATATTCAGTATTTGCTTAATAAATAGAAACAGGAGTTTTTATAGCTAGAGGGGATCGAGTCCCAACCCCTCCTGTATCTGTCTATCTCTGTATCTGGCAACTGAATCTCTATTACATATATGTGTACATGTATAATGTATATGTAATATACATAGTAAAGAGGCTGGAACTTTAAGGTCCCCTCCAGCTCTTAAACCTCATGCATCTAGCTACTAAGCAAATACTAAGTATGGGTCACTGTGATGGGAAAGATATAAAAATAAAGATGCCCAAGTCTCTATCTCAGAGAAGCTTACAATCTAATAATCAGGGATAAATGTGACTGGTGCTTCATAGCTTGCTTCAGAGTCCTATAATGCCAACCCTAAGTAGCTGTAATAGTGTACAGCAAGAGCAATTCCTTCTGCTTTCCATATTCAGCAAAAAAAACCCAAAAAACCAAAAACAGAGCTAGGGCATTCTTGGGCATTGAGTTCCCTGGAGCCAGATGACAATGCTTACTACCAGGAAAAAAATTTCAGCTTTAATAATAGTTCAGATAACCTCTTATCTGAGGACCTTTAATCCCCCAAGAGTTGGAGGGAAAGATTTATCAAATGGGATTCCAGAGTCCCTGTAAGATTATAAATGAATAAAGTGACCACAGACTCCAAACCACAACCACTGAGGGGAGGAACTAATAAAGTCAGGGTATCACCTGAGAATCTGAAGCTTGCAGCAGCCAGCCTGTGTTGACAGCCCAAGAGCTCTGGGATTAGTGACAGTGTCATTTACTGGTACATTTAGATGAGGCAACCAGCTGACTGCATAGCAATATAGTCTGTTTTCTAGAGTTCTGCTGTGGCTCCCTGTTAACATTTAGACCTTTTTGGTAGCTCACATACTATGGTGATTTTATGGTGAGATTAGTTCAGGGTAGCTGTGCAGCAATTAAGGAATGTCCCTTCTTTTCAACACAAAATCTTTTCTGCAGATGATAATAGGACTGTGTTAAAAAGTTTATGTCCAGATGGTATTGGTAAGTAATTGAAAGTAGATTATACCCTGGAACTTGAACAGACCCTCCTTGTTCTTAAAATACCTGCTCTGGGACATGTTGATGGGTTTGGTTTCAGTCACTGCGCTTCCTGGGATATATGTATGTGGGACTTTTTTCTTCTATAGCAGTAAACAAAAAAGGGATTAGGAATACTTCCTGATGGGGGCAGCTAGGTGGCACAGTGGATAAAGCACCAGCCCTGGATTCAGGAGGACCTGAGTTCAAATCCAGCCTCAGGCACTTGACACTTACTAGCTTTGCGACCTTGGGCAAGTCACTTAACCCTCATTGCCCCTCCCCCCCCAAAAAACAAACTTCAGGAATACTTGCTGACAGGATACTCGGGCAGATCTGAGTTTGAATCTTCTCCCTGCTACTTTTTGAGTAACTAGGTGGCTTAGTGGATAGAGTGCTTGTTTCAGAGTTAGGAAGACGCATCTTCCTGAGTTCAAATCTGGCCTCAGACACTTACTAGCTGTGTGACTTTGGTCAAGTCACTTAACTCTGTTTGCCTCAGTTTCCTCAACTGTAAAATGAGATGGAGAAGGAAATGGCAAACCACTCTAATATCTTTGCCAAGAAAACCCAAAATAGGGTCACAAAGAGTTGGACGTGACTGATACAACTGAAAAATAGCAACAAAATCTGCTACTTCCTGGCAATGTGACTGTTGAGAAGTCACTAAACCTCTCTGAACCCCATTTTCCACCTCTGTAAAATGAGGCTGATAATATCTGTAGTACCTACCCCAAAGGCTCAACTGAGATAGTTTAAGGAGTCCTTGTCAAAACTTAAAGCTCTGGATAAACACGAAGTACATTATTATGGCTAATGACTATTGCTTCTACTGTTGGTTTTCTTCCTACTAGACTGTAAGCTCGAGGAGGGTAAGTACTGTCTTTTCTAAACTTTGAACCTCCTTCAACATCAGGTACTGTATACAGAAACATGCATAGTGCTGATATTCACCAGAACAAGAGTCTCACTGCCCCTGTTTCACCAAAGACTAATGCTTGATGGATTTATGGGATTACCTAAAGTATATGTCTCAAATCCATTATCATTCTTGTGTTCACATGTAGTGGGTGGGCATATTCTAAATAACTGGTGGGAAGGTTGGGTTGCTTTTGCTTACTAGATACACTATATCTAACCTCCCAATTTGTTATGCTAGTGCACCAAGTCTCCACCTGCATTTGGCCATGCTTGCAAGTTCTTAACACCGGCTATCACACTGACTTTCAGAGTCAGTTGCCAGGTAGCTGCTGGCTTTCTAAGATGCTGATATGGCTCCACAGGCACACATATACTGTCAGAATGGAAATTTTTATTACTTGTGATCCCTGATTTCATGCTGATTTACAACTTGGATCTTTTGAATTTTGACCCCCCTTTTTCTGGTTGAACCCAAACATCTCAAGTTTTATTTGCCCGTCAGTGATTCTTCTCTGGATATTACTTTTTTTTGGTTTTGTTTTGTGGGGCAATGAAGGTTAAGTGACTTGCCCAAGGTCACAAAGCTAGTAAGTGTCAAGTGCCTGAGGCTGGATTTGAACTCAGGTCCTCCTGAATCCAGGGCTGGTGCTTCATCCACTGTGCCACCAGCTGCCCCCTGTATATTACTTTTTGTAAGTCTCCCAGCCCCTCTGCTGTCACCTGGCTTCCCTGCTTCAGTCAGATAGATACACGTGCATCAAGTCCTGCTTGGCTTCCTGGAACCAGACTCATGTTCACCAAATCTAGGGATTCTTGTCAGTTGCTCACTCAGGTTGGTGCTGCTGTGGTTTGGCTGAAGAATTTCTTTCCTCTTCTGAAGCTAGGACACATAGGTTTACAAAAGATGGGGGGGAGTGGTTCTAGAAGCAGAAATTAGGTAACTAGAGGTCCTGCTGTTGATGCAGGGAGCTGATCTGATTGAGAAAAGCTTTTATATTTGAAAGAGCTAACTGGAAGAAAGGAGAATCTTGTGCTGTGAGGGAAGAACTGGCTGGGGGAAGAAGATGCCTTGCATCTTACAGATTAAGAAAGGGAAAAATATTTCAAAAGCTTGTTTATATTGCTGTTTATTGTTGACTATGGCTTAAGAAGGAAAACTCCTCAAATCCTAGAAGGAGCAAGACCTATTGTAGATCCCAAGATTAAAGGGAATAGCTTTTCACTGAGAGAATTTAATCCTGTTTAGTGCCTTGCCAAAGAAACATACTTGGAGGTTCTCCAGACCCCAGGCTTAAGGCTGTTGTATGCTAAAAGAACTTAATACTGCTTTAATGGCTTCAGCATAGCAGGTAAAAAAAAAAAGACAATGTCCAGAAGAGAGTGGAGAGGCTTAGAAGAGGAGTGGCCTTTCCCTCTAAGTGATGACCACATGGGCAGCTAGGTGGTGCAGTGGATAGAGCACTGGCCCTGGATTCAGGAGGACTTGAGTTCAAATGTGGCCTCAGACACATACTAGTTGTATGACCCTGGGCAAGTCTCTTAACCCAATTGCCTCTCCCCCTATCCCCCCAAAAAAGAGACCACAGACAACTGGACCTTCTGTGTAGTTGCCCTGGGCACATAGTTTGTCCTATTAACTTGCTCTGCTGCTGTGTTTCTGTAAGTTTGTGTCCATTGTTCTTCCATAGACCCTGAGTATATTGGTGGGAAACTGTGACCAAGGTTTATTATTGTTATATTTTGATTATTTGTGTTTTTTCTGCTTTCTATTTACTAGATGTTACATTATGATTATCCTTGTTTTTACCTTGTTTACTAAATATTTCATGTCTGAGAGTTTTTAAAATTAAAACATTTTTCAAAGAAAGATCACCTTTCTCTCCTTCCCACTTTCCTCCCCCCTCCCTTTGAGAAAGAAAGAAAAACAAACCCCATGTTATAGTCAAGCAAAACAAAATTTCTCATAGGTCACATTTAAAAAAAAAGCATGTCTCACCCTGTTCTCTGAGTCTGTCATCTCTTTGTCAGGAGGTAGGCAGCATGTTTCATCATGAATCTTCAAGAACTGTGGTTGGTCATTGTGTTGATCAGGCTTTGCAAGTTATACACACATGTATATGTATGTATATATGTATGTCAACACAGTTATGTGTACATACATGTCTATGTAGGTAGTGTATGGGCCAAATTCAGTATGGGGAGGCTTGTTGTAATATTGGGGTTCAGAAAATAATGGGGGACCTCGAGGTCCAGAGTTTTCCCTTCTCCAAACTGCCTCTTTTTTAGTTATGTCTCCCAGACTAATAACAAAGGAGATTAACAGCCTCTTTTCCACAGACAAATCAGATTTTTTAATGGTAACAAAATTTATAACACAAGTGAAGTTAATAAAGCTAGGGACAATGAGAAAGGAGATAGAGAAAGTTAGAATCTAATCTCTAGGGTAAAAAGGCCCCCAGGTACCTCGAATAAGCTTTACTTCCTCAGCTACTCAGAACAACTTGGGTCTGGCAAAAACTAACAAAAACATTAAACTTGTTTCCAGCTCAGCTGGCTTAATGAGGCAACCTCACTGGAAGGAACGCAAACTCGCCACCACCTGGAATCTGTAATTCTAAGGAGAATCATCTTTGCAGTGTCTCCTGGTTAGGTCTGAAGATCAAACACCCCAGCTCCTCTCTCCCTCAACCTTCCTCCTCTGTCCCTCTCTGAGTCCTCTCTCCCTTCCTGCCTCTCTCACAGGCAGGGTGGTTCTATAGCAATGCTGAGTCTCCAATTGGTTTAACATACCCCCTGGGCTGTCCCCATTATAATTTGGCCAGGCCCATGTGGGCGTGGGGAACTCCTAGGTTGGGGTTAATTACTTAGTTTGATACTTTGACTCAATAAATGTTCTTTGTGTTATTTGTTCCATAATCTCTCTCTCTCTCTCTCTCTCTCTCTCTTTTTTAAGTGAGGCAATTGGGGTTAAGCGACTTGCCTAGGGTCACATAGCTAGTAAGTGTTAAGTGTCTGAGGCCAGATTTGAACTCAGGTACTCCTGCCTTCAGGGCCAGTGCTCTATCCACTGTGCCACCTAGCTGCCCCCGTTCCATAATCTCTTAAAGTACGTACCCATCTTCTCTTAGGCTTTTAAGGCTTGCATCTTTTCTGTCTGACCATGATGAAGCAAAGATGGGGTGATGGAAACCCTAAATTACAATTAATTCCTTACAATAAATATGCATATATGTATATCTATACACACATATAAACTGCTTATATATGTATATATTTTAATCATCCAAGATCTGCCTTCTCACCTCTTCCCACCACTCCATTGTACTCCATTGGGAGTACAAGAAAAACAACCTATTACACAATACATGATATCTATCTATCTATCTATCAAGCTATAGACATATAATTATATATAACTATAACTATACATATATGTATACATAATCTATACATATACATATATGTACACTTATATACAGTTTTAATTATTTAGGAATTGCCTTCTTACTTCCTCCTGCTCTCCACTGAGACCATAAGACAAACAAAAACCATTAAACTCATCAAAACAAATTTCGCTGTTGTCCATGTTCTAAAAATATTTGTCTCATTCTGTGTTCTGAGTCCTTCATCTCTCTATCAGGAGGTGGGTGGCATATTTCATCATTAGTCCTCTGGAACCCTGGTTAGTTATTATTTTGAAAAGTTCAGCAAAATAGTATTCCATCACATTTATATGCCATATCTTTTTTTTTTTTTTTGGGTGAGGCAATTGGGGTTAAGTGACTTGCCCAGAGTCACACAGCTAGTGAGTGTTAAGTGCCTGAGGTCAGATTTGAACTCAGATCCTCCTCAATCCAGGGCTGGTGCTCTATCCACTGTGCTACCTAGCTGCCCCTTATATGCCATATCTTGTTCATCCATCTCCCAATTTATGGGCACTCCCTCAGATTCCCATTCTTTGCCACCTCAGAAAAGAGATATAAATATTGTTCTACATCCTTAGAATTTCTTTTGCTTAGAACTAATCCCAGGGCATGAATCTAGGCCTCTTTCTCTCTTCACCAAATTCTTAATCTCCTTAATAAATGCTTAAAAGTCTAAACTCTTGTTAAAGTTTATAATTTATTGGTGACCACTCATTAGATATTTTAGACAGTATAGCTAGAATTTTAGCCCCTTACCATATGCACTGGAAGTACAAAGATAAAATAGGACAGCCTTTCCTTAAGTATTTTACATTCTTCTTGGTGAGGATATAACATGTACACAGGTAAGTAAATTCATGGTAGTTTAAGAAGGGAGAGAGTTTTAACAATCAGGGGTTGATTAGAATTCAGAATTCAGAATTGCCATATCCACAGGTAATCCTTCTGCAGATGTTATGTATGTATATTTAAGGGCAGAACAAAGAATTTAATCACATCTTTGGAGAGAAAGCCAAAACAGATGCTTTGTTTCTTTGTAAGGTTTAAAATTTTTCTCTTTTTTTGAATGCTTTGCTTTGCTTTACTCTTTGCTCAACTGAAAAAGGTTGGGATATATATGTATGTGTATGTATATGTGTATGTGTATGTGTATGTGTATGCGTATGCGTATGCGTATGCGTATGCGTATGTGTATGTGTATGTGTATGTATGTGTATGCATGTGTATGTATATGTACATGTGTGTATCTATATACACACATATGTCCCTCTTCCCTCTCCCCCCCCTTTTTTTTTTGCTTTTACAAAAGCTGATTATTTAGCCCCACCTCCAGCCTCAGATTAGTTTTAATTAAGTGACTGAAAAGGAAATCTCAGTATATGGGCAGAATGCTGAGAAAGAAATATTTGAGTATTGTTAGAATCAGAAATTATTCTGAAAAGAATCTCAGAAAAAAAAGAATCTTGGAGAACAGAGGGTAGCTAAAATATGATTCTGATTAAGAATGGGGTTTTTTATGTCCTTGACCTGACAAATCAGATGTTTATTTCATTACTTATCAATGTTCTTAGTATAACTTGCAGATATTAAATGAATTTTCTTCTTACAAAAGATTAGACAGTGGTTTAATGACTGAAATGTGTTTACAGAAATTTCTCTTGATTAATCCTACTTAAAATGTGTGACTTAAAGCAACTCGGTTTTTGCTTTCTAACATTGGGTCATCCCTGTTGTAAATGGTTATTAATGCTTAATCTTGATTTTATGGACTCTGGTCCTATGATACCTGGAATTCATCTAAATGTCTGCATAGTCTGACATATTTAGAACTATGAAATGAAGAAGTTTCTGTGAATCTGCAGGTTAGTTCAAAGTAGAAGCAGGATTTACAGGATCTGAATCTGGAAGAAAATGAAATGGAGCCTAACAGCAAACACAGATGCATTTGCAAACTAAAATTTATTTTTTCCCAGTTTCCTGTTATAGAAGTTAATATTGGACAATTTGCCAGTGATTTAATAATTTGGTCAGATTGATCTGAAACCTCATGAAATTTCCTTTCTTTGACCACCTGGCCCATAAGAATTCACGTAGTCTGAGCACAATGAAGGTTCTGACAGGAAGATAAAACAGAGAGCCCAACTCCAAATTCATCAGGCTAGCTCATGAGACTGCGAACCTTTTGTAGCCTCCGGTTTTGTATTTGGCATTTCTGATGTCAATAATTTACAGCCTTATGTTCTGAGAAAACATCCAGCTTGTGTGGGAGGCAGGTAATTTTTGGACAAAGATGAGCAGCATACCACATAATGAGGGATGCTGGAGGGCCATGTGCATCAGAGAGTCTTGCATCTTTAAGACTGTTAGTCATGGTGTGACTGTCTAGCGTGCAATGTGCTAGCTCATGACTAATCCTCTCTGGTAAAGTTCAAGGTCTCAGTTCTGAGGTTTCACTTTGCATTCCCTGGGGCAGCATATTCCAGGGAATAGTGTTAGATTTGTTTCTGTACAGGGCAGGATGGAGGAATTTTGTGTTAGCAGGGGCCCAGAAATAGTTACAGGACCCAGGGAATGCAGACAGCTGGAGGAGAGAGGACAAGAGGAACTACTTCCAGCTGAGGAGGCCCAGACATCTCCAAATGGGGCAATGCTCTGATACAGCTATTGCTCTAATTTCTGATCTCTGTGCTGTTGCTTTCCTTGACCACATAGAACGTTAGAGCTGGGAGAGAACTGAGAGGTTATATAGCCCAACCCTCATGCTCTGCAGATGAGAAAACTCTTTAGAGGATCATAAAGGTAATAATAACCTGCCCAAGGTCACACAGCTAGTTAGCGATGGACTCAAGATTAGGATCCAGGCCTATTGACTCCTAGGATGTTCCTTTTACCATACCACGCTGCTCCTAGTGAGGGTTTTCAAAAATCCTGCCCCTGACAACTTTAAGACTCTTGAAGCATGTGAATGGAATTATATACCTCAGGTCTTGAAGTTAAGAAAAAAAGTTCATTATATATTCAGTGTTTTACTGTTATTGAATGATTCCTTTGATGAAGTAGAGTGAATAGAATGCTGGGCCTGGAGTCAAGAAGACTCATCTTCCTGAGTTAAAATAGGGTCTCAGACATTTACTAGCTGTGTGACCCTTTTTGCCTCAGTTTCCTCATTTGTAAAATGAGCTGGAGAAGGAAATGGCAAACCATTCCAGTATCTCTGCCACGAAAACCCCAAATGGGGTCATGAAGGGTCTGACATGACTGAAACAACTCAACAACAACAATACTTCTCTTATTTGTAGAAGTGATTTGTCAAAAGTATTCAAGGCACAAAATGGGGATGGAGAGTGCTCATTCATGTTTGTCAGGAGTCAGCCAGCCACCAGACAATTACTATGGATGAGGCAAATGCTAGGGATACAAAGAAAACAAATAAAAACAGTCCCTATTCTCAAGGAATTTACATTTTACTGAGGAACTCATGATTGTGGTCCTTTCGATACCAGAGGAATTCACCAGGGACAGGCACCCCTGGGTTATGGATTGATCTGGTTTACTCATGATTGGGGTATTGGTTTGCTTACCTCAGATTAGTGCATTTGGAAAATTAACCCTACTGAGTAGGGCCACCCTTAACTGCTGAGATCCCTTAGGCATAATCTGTGGTTCTGGTTAGAGCTGGTGAGCATGTGCAACATCAACTGATACATGTGCTCACCAGTGCCCCTCTCTCCCAATTACATCATGATCCTCTAGAATATAAGGTCTTTTTCATTTGTTTCTCTCTCAGTGCCTTGAATACTGTAGGTATTTAATAAATGTTTAAATGTTAAATGAACTAATATTTTAAAAAAGTTAATTTTTGTTGTCTTTTGTTTTAATACCAGTTTAATTTCCCCTTAAATCCTCCCCTTTACTCCTTCCCAGGCTTCCTTGTAAAGAAGAAAAACAATTAAGCAAAGTTAACTAACACAGTGTATATCACATTCTGTATCTATAATGCACATCTCTTTACTTGGAGGAAGTTGTTTGTCCTTATGAGTTCACCAGACCCAAGATCACTAAATGTATGTTTAAAATTTTTTAAGTTGATATCTTTTGTTTCTGTTTGTTTGTTTGTTTTTTTGTTTCTTTTTGCAGGGCTATGAGGGTTAAGTGACTTGCCCAGGGTCACACAGCTTGTAAGTGTCAAGTGTCTGAGGCCAGATTTGAACTCAGGTTCTCCTGAATCCAGGGCCAGTGTTTTATCCTCTGCACCACCTAGCTGCTCCCGATATCTTTTGTTTTCACATCCTCTTCATTTTCTGTAATATCTTTCCGCAACCAAAGAACTATTCTTTCTAACAAAGAAAAAAAAAGAAAGATAAAATAGCAGTTCAGCAAAATTAACCAACACATCAGCCAAGTCCGACATTATACAAGTGTTGTACAAGTCCATAGTCCCTCATCTATGCAAAGAAGGAAAGAAAACTCATTATAATATCTCTTCTCCAGGTCAAAACTATTGTACTTTAGATAGCATTCAGTTTGATTTTTGTTGTATTCTTTTCATTTGTATTCTTGTAGTTGTTGCGTACGTTATCCTTGTTTTATTTACTTCACTTTGCATTAGTTCATATATATATATATATATATATATATATACACATCTGTGTCTCCCTGTCTTCTGTGTATTCATTGTTTTTTTATAGTACATTATAACATTCATGTGCCACAATTTGTATAGCCATTCCCCTGTGGATGGAATGTACTTTGTTTCTAATTCTTTGCTACCACAAAAAGTGGTGCTATAAATGTTTTGTGGTACAAAACTTTTTTTTTTTTTACTTCCTTGGCATATATGCTTAGCACTTGTATCTTTTAGCCAATAGGTCTGGACAATTTAGTACCATTCTTAACACCATTCCAAATTGTGTTACAGAATGTCTATACCAATTCACAACTCCACTAACAGTGTTATTTTGATGGCCCCTTAAACACCAACTATTCCTATCTTTTGTCATCTTTGCCAGTTTGCTGGGTGTGAAGTGAAATTTCAGAGTTGTTTTGATTTGTATTTCTTTTATTATTAGGGATTTAGATAATTCTTTCACATAGTTTTTATTTGCTTATTAATTATTTCATTTATTTGTGTTTATTTACTCACATAGTTTTAATAGTTTAGGAGAGGGTTTGTTTTTTTTTTTTTGAAAGGAGATGAGATGGATAGCCTAAGTGGAAAAAGACTGTGTAAATAAGGCTGCTGAGGAGGAACTAACAAATTATTCAAATATAAATGGCAACTAGATAGCACAGTAGATAGAGTACTATTCTTGTAGTCAGGAAAATCCAATTTCAAATGCTGCCTTAGACACTTACTACCTGTGTGACCCTTGGCAAGTCACTTGACCTCTCTACCTCAATTTCCCTATCCATAAAAATGGGAACAATAATAGCAAATACATTCAGAGTTGTGAAGATTAAATGAGATGATATTTGTAAAGTGCTTTCTACACTTAAAACTTATATGCTGGCTATATTATTATTAAAATACTGATCATCCTAAAAAACATTAAAAAGTTCTTTTCTTCATTTTTCACTAATGTTATTTCATGAATAAGAAAAGCAAGTTTCTAGTTATGTAATCACTTTCATAGCATGTTACTTTTATTTGGGTTTAAATTATACATGCTAATGGATAGTTCTGTTTTCTGTTTAAGTGGTTGTGAAATGATTGTGCATAAGCTGATAAAATTAGAAGCTGACAACTTTTAATGGAAAGAAAAGATTATGAAACAGCTTTTATTTTATCAGTGGTATATTTTCAAAAAAAGTTTTAAATGGTATGGTGTGAGTACAAAAAGAACATATCCATTCAGATTAGATATTTAGGCCCAGGTACATCCAACATTGATTTGTATCAATAAGTGCCTTTATTCTGAATGGGAATATCACATTGAAAGAAGGAAGAAAAAACAAAACTTTTTTTTTCTTGTGGTCTCAGGTATTATTTATATGATGATTTAGAAGTCATACTGTGAATATTTATTTCCCATCTTCTGGCTGTTGAATGGGTCCTTTTTGCTTTAGCCACCAGTGTTTTCTCTGGAAGTGTCTATAACCAAAGAGTCGGTTAAATGAGGTAGAGATGGGTAGATAGAAGAGTAGGGACTCAGCTTTCTTGATAAGTCTTCTTCATAGTCAGGGCAGGTTAGGTAGCTAGCCCAGCTGGTAACTCAGCAGTACAAATCAAACATCCATTTTTGTCAGCTTCTCCCATGGTGAAGAGATCTGAGTGTTAAGAAACATCTAGGGTAGCTAGGTGGCACAGTGGACAAAGCACTGGCCCTAGATTCAGGAGGATCTGAGTTCAAATGCGACCTTAGACACTTGACACTTACTAGCTGTGTGACCCTGGGCAAGTCACTTAACCCTCATTGCCCAGCCAAAAAACAAAAACAAAACAAGAAACATCTAGTCAGTCTCTGGGTTCTGTGTTCTGGCAAAGCATGATATACATCTTTAGTTCCTAATCCAAGAGAGATAGGAAAAATGAGGAAGGAATGACAGTGAAACTCATTTGGGAGTCCAGTGTTCCTTTATTTTATTTTATTTTTAATTAATTTATTTTGCAGTTTGGGAGTCCAGTGTTCCTTTATTTTATTTTATTTTTAATTAATTTATTTTGCAGGGCAATGAGGGTTGTGACTTGCCAAGGGTCACACAGTAAGGGTTAAGTGTCTGAGGCCAAATTTGAAGTCATGTCCTCCTGAATACAGGGCCAGTGCTTTATCCACTGTGCCACCTAGTTGCCCTACCCCCCCTTTTTATTTTTAATTTTGTTTTTGTTTTTGTTTTTTTGGTGAGGCAATTGGGGTTAAGTGACTTGCCCAGGGTCACACAGCTAGTAAGTGTTAAGTGTCTGAGGCTAGATTTGAAGTCATGTCCTCCTGACTCCAGGGCTGGTGCTCTATCCACTGCACTACCTAGCTACCCTACCCCTTTATTTTTTAATAGAATATATTGCAACTAGTGTATTCTGTTATCATCAATGGCAACTTTCAAACATAGTTGTTGAGAAAAAGGGAGAATTTCACTTTTTATAGTAATGACACTCCATTTTGGAGCATAAAAGCCATCAAGAACCCTGCATTTCCAAGTCTCTGCTTGGAGAGAGGCAATGTAAAATAATGGAAAGAGGGCTAAACCTGGAGTCAAGAGTCATGGGTTTGAGTCCACACTCCAACACTTAACTTACTTTTAGCCTATGTTAGCCACTTATCTCCTTGGAGCCTGTGCCTTCATCTGTAAAATGAGGGAGAATAATATTTACATGCCTTATCTCAAAGGGATGTTGCAAGGAAAGCAAGTTGCAAATCTTAAGATGGTAGATCAATATGAGTTATCACTATTACTTGGCAGCAAGAAAGTCTAAAACAGTACAACAAAGAAGAGTACCTGATCCAAGATACCTTGGGGGTCTGTTCAATTTTATGTGGCTGTGATTGAGGAAATGCTTTAGCAAGGCTGTATGGACCGAGATGGAATGAATGTACTTAGTGTACAGGATTGTCTTGTTTAGTGACACTCAGAGATAGTGCCACCTCTAGACACTTGCTTAACTACCTAATGCCACTGATCTCCCTTTAAAATTATTTAGTTTATGCTGAAGAAAAATGTTTCCAGATTATTTTATAGAGTAAGCATTTATTGATTCACAAAATTTCTATGGAATTATGGAATATCAGAATTGGAAGTGAAATAAAAGCTCGTCTAGTCCAACCCACACATGGCTCAGAATTTCCTCTACAATGTCCCAGACAAGGAGTCATCCAGATTCAATTTGAAAGCCTCTACTTAAAGACCCTCTTGTCCTCTTGAGGTGACCGATTTTACTTTTTCATAGCTTTACTTGTTAGGAAGTATGATCCTTCATTTAGCCTAAGAGCAACCTGTCTTGTCCCCAAGGATTACATGAAAAACTGTCAAATGCTTTGCTGAAATTTAGGTCAAATATGTCAAAATTATTTCCTTCTTCCCTCAGGCTAGTAAGTCTAGTAACCCTGTAGAAAAAGGAAGTGAGTTCCTTCCCTCTGTTGATTATTTATAATTTATCCTTTATATAGCTTGTCTGCACATGATTGTCTCTCCCATTTGACAATGAGCTCCTTGAGAGCAAGGGCTATCTTTTACCTTTCTTTGTATCCAAAGTGCTTAGCATAGGGCCTGGAACATAGTAGACACCTAATAATGATTATGGGTTGGCTGACTGACCTTGATGAAGCCATGATAACTCTCTGTAATCACTGCTTCCCTTTCTAGATGTTTACAAACCATTTCTTTAGTCATAGCTTCTAGAAATTTGCCAGGGAATAAACTCAAGATTACTGGCTTATAGTTTATAGAGATTTAACACAGTAGAGCTTGCAAGTATGTCAAGGAAGTCTATTACAAGATATGTACAATCTAGTCCCTTCTTACCTTTTTAGGCTTCTTAAATTTTACTCCCCATTATGCCCTCTTTGATCCACTGAAACTGGTTCTCTTGCTGTTTCAAGAACAAGACATTTCATCTCGTGGCTCAGGGCATTTCTCTGGCTGTCCTCCAGGGATGCTCTCCCTCCTCATCTCTGCCTAGTGGTTTTCCCAACTTCTTTTGAGTCCCAACTAAAATCCCACCTTCCATAGGAAGCCTTTCCCAACCTCTCTTAATCTTGGTGCTTTCCTTTTCTTAATCATTTCTCATTTATCCTGTATATAACTTGTTTGTACGTATTTGTTTGCTTGATGTCTCCTCCATTAGATTAGAATGTCTTAACAACAGGGATTGTCTTTTGCCTATCATGTATCCTCAGTACTTATCACAGTGCCTGGCACATAGTAGGTACTTAATAAATGATTATTGACTCTCCAACTGACTAAGAGAGTAATATCGAATAGTATGGTGTGAAATATGTTCTGCACTTGTGAATAGGTAATCATATCAGTATACAGATCAATTTAAGTTCATCATAGAAATTCAAGATCTATCTCCTTGTTCAGTTCGCTGAAGTGATAATAAAAAACAACAATAGTATTAATAGTTCACATTTCTTTAGCATTTTACAGTTTCTGAAATGCTATCCTCACAATTTTCCTCTGAGGGAAGTAGTGAAATTATTATTATTATTTTACAAATGAGTAAACTAAGTTTCAGAGAGGTGTGATCATCTTGCTTTTTTATGTAACTTTTATTTTACTTTTTGAATGAACATTTATTTCCTTCCCCTCTTACTGTTCTTCCACTCCCGTGGACAAAAAATGAGAAAAAAAGAAAAAAAACCCTAATGACAAATATAGATAGTCAAGCCAAACGATTTCTTGAATTGGCCATGTCCAAAAATTTATG